>NC_092709.1:4248116-4553093 GCF_047496885.1 Scyliorhinus torazame
ACTGTCAGAAGGTCAGTACAGAGGGAGTGCTGCACTGTCAGAGGGTCAGTACTGAGGGAGTGCCGCTCTGTCAGAAGGTCAGTACTGAGGGAGTGCTGCACTGTCAGAGGGTCAGTACTGAGGGAGTGCTGCACTGTCAGAGGGTCAGTACTGAGGGAGTGCTGCACTGTCAGAGGGTCAGTACTGAGGGAGTGCCGCACTGTCAGAGGTTCAGTACTGAGGGAGTGCTGCACTGTCAGAGGGTCAGTACTGAGGGAGTGCTGCACTGTCAGAGGGTCAGTACTGAGGGAGTGCTGCACTGTCAGAGGGTCAGTACTGAGGGAGTGCCGCACTGTCCGAGGGTCAGTACTGAGGGAGTGCTGCACTGTCAGAGGGTCAGTACTGAGGGAGTGCTGCACTGTCAGAGGGTCAGTACTAAGGGAGTGCGGCACTGTCAGAGGGTCAGTACTGAGGGAGTGCTGCATTGTCAGAGAGTCAGTACTGAGGGAGTGCTGCACTGTCAGAGTGTCAGTACTGAGAGAGTGCTGCACTGTCAGAGGGTCAGTACTGAGGGAGTGCCGCACTGTCAGAGGGTCAGTACTGAGGGAGTGCCGCACTGTCAGAGGGTCAGTACTGAGGGAGTGCGGCACTGTCAGAGGGTCAGTACTGAGGGAGTGCTGCATTGTCAGAGAGTCAGTACTGAGGGAGTGCTGCACTGTCGGAGTGTCAGTACTGAGAGAGTGCTGCACTGTCAGAGGGTCAGTACTGAGGGAGTGCCGCACTGTCAGAAGGTCAGTACTGAGGGAGTGCTGCACTGTCAGAGTGTCAGTACTGAGGGAGTGCTGCACTGTCAGAGGGTCAGTACTGAGGGAGTGCTGCACTCTCAGAAGGTCAGTACTCAGGGAGTGCTGCACTGTCAGAGTGTCAGTACAGAGGGAGTGCTGCACTGTCAGAGGGTCAGTACTGAGGGAGTGGTGCACAGTCAGAGGGTCAGGACTGAGGGAGTGCTGCACTGTCAGAGAGTCAGTACTGAGGGAGTGCTGCACTGTCAGAGCGTCAGTACTGAGGGAGTGCCGAACTGTCAGAAGGTCAGTACTGAGGGAGTGCTGCACTGTCAGAGGGTCAGTACTGAGGGAGTGCCGCACTGTCAGAAGGTCAGTACTGAGGGAGTGCTGCACTGTCAGAGGGTCAGTACTGAGGGAGTGCCGCACTGTCAGAGGGTCAGTACTGAGGGAGTGCTGCACTGTCAGAGGGTCAGTACGGAGGGAGTGCTGCACTGTCAGAGGGTCAGTACTGAGGGAGTGCTGCACTGTCAGAGGGTCAGTACTGAGGGAGTGCCTCACTGTCCGAGGGTCAGTACTGAGGGAGTGCTGCACTGTCAGAGGGTCATTACTGAGGGAGTGTTGCACTGTCAGAGGGTCAGTACTGAGGGAGTGCGGCACTGTCAGAGGGTCAGTACTGAGGGAGTGCTGCATTGTCAGAGAGTCAGTACTGAGGGAGTGCTGCACTGTCAGAGTGTCAGTACTGAGAGAGTGCTGCACTGTCAGAGGGTCAGTACTGAGGGAGTGCCGCACTGTCAGAGGGTCAGTACTGAGGGAGTGCTGCACTGTCAGAAGGTCAGTACTGAGGGAGTTCCGCACTGTCAGAGGGTCAGTACTGAGGGAGTGCTGCACTGTCAGAGTGTCAGTACTGAGGGAGCGCTGCACTGTCAGAGGGTCAGTACAGAGGGAGTGCTGCACTGTCAGAGGGTCAGTACTGAGGGAGTGGTGCACAGTCAGAGGGTCAGGACTGAGGGAGTGCTGCACTGTCAGAGAGTCAGTACTGAGGGAGTGCTGCACTGTCAGAGGGTCAGTACTGAGGGAGTGCCGAACTGTCAGAAGGTCAGTACAGAGGGAGTGCTGCACTGTCAGAGGGTCAGTACTGAGGGAGTGCCGCTCTGTCAGAAGGTCAGTACTGAGGGAGTGCTGCACTGTCAGAGGGTCAGTACTGAGGGAGTGCTGCACTGTCAGAGGGTCAGTACTGAGGGAGTGCTGCACTGTCAGAGGGTCAGTACTGAGGGAGTGCCGCACTGTCAGAGGTTCAGTACTGAGGGAGTGCTGCACTGTCAGAGGGTCAGTACTGAGGGAGTGCTGCACTGTCAGAGGGTCAGTACTGAGGGAGTGCTGCACTGTCAGAGGGTCAGTACTGAGGGAGTGCCGCACTGTCCGAGGGTCAGTACTGAGGGAGTGCTGCACTGTCAGAGGGTCAGTACTGAGGGAGTGCTGCACTGTCAGAGGGTCAGTACTAAGGGAGTGCGGCACTGTCAGAGGGTCAGTACTGAGGGAGTGCTGCATTGTCAGAGAGTCAGTACTGAGGGAGTGCTGCACTGTCAGAGTGTCAGTACTGAGAGAGTGCTGCACTGTCAGAGGGTCAGTACTGAGGGAGTGCCGCACTGTCAGAGGGTCAGTACTGAGGGAGTGCCGCACTGTCAGAGGGTCAGTACTGAGGGAGTGTTGCACTGTCAGAAGGTCAGCACTGAGGGAGTGCTGCACTGTCAGAGTGTCACTACTGAGGGAGTGCTGCACTGTCAGAGTGTCAGTACTGAGGGAGTGCTGCACAGTCAGAGGGTCAGTACTGAGGGAGTGCTGCACTGTCAGAAGGTCAGTACTGAGGGAGTACTGCGCTGTCAGAGAGTCAGTACTGAGGGAGTGCTGCACTGTCAGAGTGTCAGTAGTGAGGGAGTGCTGCACTGTCAGAGGGTCAGTACTGAGGGAGTGCTGCACTGTCGGAGGGTCAGTACTGAGGGAGTGCTGCACAGTCAGAGGGTCAGTACTGAGGGAGTGCTGCACTGTCAGAGGGTCAGTACTGAGGGAGTGCTGCACTGTCAGAGGGTCAGTACTGAGGGAATGCTGCACTGTCAGAGGGTCAGTACTGAGGGAGTACTGCACTGTCAGAGGTGCCATCTTTCAGATAAGGCTTTAAAATGTGACCCCCATCTGCCCTGTAAGGTGATAATTTGACTTTTCTGTATCTCTGGAGAAACAAGGATACAGGATTGATTTGGACCCTGAGGCACAGTCTGAAGGGTGTTTGCTGCATTGCACTGCCAAGCCGACTGAAGCGAAGGTGTTGGGTGATGCAAGTTAACAGTGAAAAGCAGCAGATATGAAATAGAAATACCTAATTATATCGACATCATTGCAGCAAAGTGTGAACATCTGGAATTACTGTTTCTTCAGTAAGGTTTAACAGGATGAGATTAAAGGGGGTGGTGGTGAGGAGGCTGGAATGGGAGTTTGAAACTGGACCAGGACAGGCTCCCAAAATAGAATTAATGTCTTGTGCTGTTCATGTTGTCCGAAAGTCTCCAGATTAATCTCCAGAACACTCTTGTTATCAAACTGTGGGGGGGGGGGGGGGGGGGGTAGGCGACTGAGGTGGGGAGCAGACTGGGAGAGGTGGGAATGAAGGGAGGGGAGGAGAGGGAGGGGATGAGTGGGGAGAGGAGCGATGGGTAGGGAAGGAGTGGAGGGGGAGGGGGAGGTGAGAAGATTTTGGAATGGTGGAGAGCGGATGTGGAAGCGGACCGGGTCCTGGTAAATGCATCCTCCCTCCCCTAACAGGAGAGCTTCAGATGTGACCTTGACAAATTGCCCCCCGTTCACCCACTGCAGACCCTGATTCAGACCGAGACCTTTCGGTGGGATGGTCACTCTCATCGATTGAACACTTCTGCTCCCTTCCCAGTGACTGGACATTTCCTGTGCTTCCTGCAGACATGTTCCCACAAAACAGCAGAACTGAGATTTCTCCTGTGGGAAGGACATAAAGGGAGCCGACCAGGAGATTTCTATTTTGTCATGTGGAGAGAGAGAAACAGAGAAAATGTTTCAGCGCGCCGACCTTTACAGATGAAACGCTAACTCTGTTCCTCTCTCCACAGATGTTCTTTGACTCGCTGAGCGTGTCCAGCATTTGCTGTTTTTAGTTTTTTTTTTCAAATCAAAGCTGACCTATTTACAAGAGATTTTTTTTCTCTTTCTTCCCAGGTATTTGCTCAATGTGTATCTCTCCATCAGCTGTAAGAATGCTGCAGTCTCTTCAGGGTCCCCCACTGTCAGCATCAATTCCTCTGGAGGTCAGTTATAACAGAAATAAACACATTAAATCACCCTCAATTATTCACCAACGTGGGGGTGTAGGGATAGGGGGGGCATTTCCTTGGAGGTGCTTGTCCAGGAGGAGTTACAACTTCACTGCACCCAGTAAATCCCCTGACATTCTGCTTCAAATTGCAATATGACGAACAATGACACTCTCCTTTCCTGCACTAACTCCTTTCTCCGGCAGTTTTGATCTCATTCTGGGCACAATGGTGGCAAATTGACATTCTGGCACAACCGCGGGCACTGAAGAACTTGAGTTAATTATATAATGTTGCAAAAGTGGTTCGGAAATTCAACATTTCATATTGCCAGCTGCTGTTACTGCCAAACGTCAGACATAATGATAAAAGATGTAATTTCTCTATCCTATTAATACACTCAGGGGTGTGGATAAGGGGACAGGGCAGGAAGGTAGTGAGACATCAGCCTTTACTCCAGGCTGCGGAGCCCCATGATGTACCCCTGCTCCACCATCTCCCACATTCTCCTGCTGTATTTATCTCATCCTGTTCATTCAGGGGCCGGTGACTTCACACCCAGTGGAAGCAGATCCCGCCCAGAGATTTTACGCATTCCCACAACATTCCCACATCTCAGGTTTTCCCCGCTGAAATAGAGAGGATATGTTGGGTCTTTGTTCTGTCTTTAATCATCTGGAGCGAACAATTGATTGGAGGGGGTTTTAGCTGGCCTTTGTGTGGAGCGGATTTAGAGGAGGGGGAGTGAGGGAAGTCCAGCTGCTTTGCCAAGTGTGTGCAAACAGCAACCCGCCCAGCAGCAGCAGCAGGGAGCAAAATCCAGCTCGTTAAATGGGAAATTAGCTGCACATTTCTGAGGATATTGCAATATGGATCATGATGCATCTGCCGCCAGAGAGGGGGTGATTCCCCGAGCCCCGCGCCGGGCCGGAGAATCGCCGCAACCGCGCCCCGACGCCGGCACGCGATTCTCCGAGGTGCGGAGAATCGTGCCATTTGCGCCGGCGCAGTTGGCGCGCGACGGCCGCGGGCTGCTGGAGTCGATTCTCCGGCCCGGATGGGCCGAGCGGCCGCGCGGATACGACAGAGTCCCACCGGCGCCGTTCACCCCTGGTCGCTGCCGGCGGGAACTCTGCGCGAACGGGGAGCAGCCTGTGGGGGGGTGGGGGGGTGGGGGAGGGGGGCTCCGTCCCCGGGAGGGGCCTCCGGTGGGGTCTGGCCCACGATCGGGGCCACCGATCGGCGGGCCGGCCTCTCTCCCCCCCCCCGGGCCTACTTTCTGGCGCGGCCGACCGCTGAACACCGGCGCCATGTTGAGTCGGGGCCGGCGCGCGGAAGAAGTCCCCCACGCATGCGCAGGTTGGCGTGGTGCCCATTTGGTGGCGGGAAGGGAGGCTGGAACGGCGTGAACCGCTCCAGCGCCGTGCTGGCCCCCTGCGGGGGACAGAATCGGTCGTCCCTGTGCCCATTTTGCGCCGTCGTGAAACGCGACGGCGTTCACGACAGCGCGAACACTTGGGCTCCATTTGGGAAAATCGCCCCCACAGCGTCAGGACCTCAGCTTCCCTGAGGAGGCAGTCTCAAAGGGGGAGGTTGGAGAGGCGTGAAAACAAAATGCAATCTGACCGCTTCATACTGCAAACAGCAGACAACATGAGTGTGCAGGGCCAGGCATTCAGCATTGCCAGGGGAGCACCTGCCAACTGCTTTGACGACAATTCTCAGGTTGCCCTTAGCCATTCCTCCCAGCTGTCTCGCTCCGCCCTCTGGTGAGGTTTTTAATCTCCAACATTCCAGCCACAAAGAAGGCTCCCAGCGTGCTCCCTCCAATCAACCCACCCACCATCCCAAATTGCATGGTGAACATCGAGGGGGCCTTATAACTGGGGGCATTCTAGAAAGCTGACCTAGAATATAAGCTGCTCTGACAGCTGTAACTGACCGGGAAATGGCTCCGACCAGGGGTTGAAATACATTTTTACTCAAGGGCGTTTGTGGTTTTTAGGAGCTCCCTTTTCATTCTCACTAAGATCTTTATTAGGTTACACAGTTATGTCCCACTACCTTGTGTGCTGGTGATGAATCTGCTGGTCAATTCACCTGCTGCCCATTCTGAATCTTGGCTTCAATGGCTGAAATCTTTCAATGTTCACAAAACTCAGCACATTGATTCTGAGCCAGTTCCTCCCAGACTGACAGGATGAGTTCCAGTTACATAGATTATCATAGAATTTACAGTGCAGAAGGAGGCCATTCGGCCCATCGAGTCTGCACCGGCTCTTGGAAAGAGCACCCTACCCAAGGTCAACACCTCCACCCTATCCCCATAACCCAGCAACCCCACCCAACACTAAGGGCAATTTTGGACACTAAGGGCAATTTATCATGGCCAATCCACCTAACCTGCACATCTTTGGACTGTGGGAGGAAACCGGAGCACCCGGAGGAAACCCACGCAGACACGGGGAGGATGTGCAGACTCCGCACAGACAGTGACCCAAGCCAGAATCGAACCTGTGACCCTGGAGCTGTGAAGCAATTGTGCTATCCACAATGCTACCGTCTCTACTTCCTACGGAAGCTAAAGAAATTCGGCATGTCTGCATCGACTCTCACAAACTTCTACAGATGTGCGATAGAGAGCATCCTATCCGGCTGAATCACAGCCTGGTATGGCAATTGCTCGGTCCAAGATCGCAAGAAACTGCAGAGTGTGGTGAACTCAGCCCAACGCATCACACAAGCTTTCCACCCCCACATTGATTCTGTATACACCTCCCGCTGCCTCAGGAAGGCAGACAGCATTGTCAGAGACCCCTCCCACCCAGGCATTGCCTTCTTCCAGACCCTTCCATCAGGCAGAAGATACAGAAGTCTGAAGACCCGCACATCCAGACATCGGAACAGCTTCTTCCCCACAGCTACCAGACTCCTCAACGACTCTCCCTTGAACTGATCTATTTCCTGTAAGAACACTATTCACGACGCCCTATGCTGCTCTTGCTCATGTATTTGCTTCGTTTGGCCCTTGTTCCGCATTGTAATCAATCACTGTTTGTCGATATACTGTGTCCTTCTTCACATTCACTGTAACTATCTACTATTCTTTTTTGTCTACTGTGTACGCACTGTGTATGTTTCCTTGGCTGCAGAAAAATACTTTTCACTGTACTTCGGTTCATGTGACAATCAATCAATCAATCGATCAATGAGGAGTCACTGCTGTTGTGCAGGTTGGCTGGTATTAAATCTGAAATCAAATCAGACACGTCAGTAACGGAAGAGGGATTCTGTCAGAACTGTGACATAGATGATCTGTGTTCCATAGCAGGACTGCCTGATCATTATTGGAGTTTTGGATTGATTAGAGAGAATTGGATTAATTTATGAAAATTATGCCATAGAAAGTGATTAATTTGAGTCCAATTACAATAAGACTTTCAGAAGCACAGTGTAGTAGTCTTCACTAATGTTATATAATTCACTAATACACTCAACAAGATTTCAAATACAGCATTTTCCTGATTATCAGACTGAACCATTTATTACACACTGCTCTTCATTTTAAACATTATTTTATGGAAATTAGTTTATTAGTTGCTAGGTAACTGCACTAACACTTCAGGCAGAATTGATGATCAGCGTGTTTTTCACAAAACCTAAAGGGAAAAATCTAATTAGGTGTTCAAAAACAGCGATTTGAAAATCTGGATTATACGCAGAAATTTATTGAGCAGAAATTATATTAAATTATTGAACAAAATCCATACATCTGCACCAGCTGTGTGTGATTTTCACCCTGTAGAATGTAGCCAATCTGTTCTATACATTAAATCCTGTGCGATGACTTTATATCTGCAACTGATATTCACCACCAAGCTGTCATTACTTCCAATGAAATTGGTTTGGAGTTTATCATGGCCCGGCTGTGTCAGTGAAAACTTTTATTAGACTCTTCAAGAATATTCTCTGCACCAACAATATTGTGCCTTTCACACAGTAAGTGTTTCTCAAACAGTACGTGACACCGAGTCACTTAGGGAGCGATTAGAACGTGTGAGCAAAAGATTGGTGGAATAAGTAGATTTAAAGGAGTGCCTTCAAAGAGGAACGAAAGGCAGACAGATTCAGGGAGGGAATTCCAGAGCTTAGAGCCTCAGCAACCAACAGTCTGGCCGCCAGCAGAACAACGATTAACATCGGGGGGAGTTCAGGAGACCAGATTGGAGCAGTGCACATTTGTTGACGTTTTGTACGGCTGGAGAAGGTTACAGAGTTGGGCGGGGGGGAGGGTCAAGGCCATGTAGGGATCTGAAAAGAAGGATGAGAGTTATTAATTTCAGGTGTTACCAGGAAATCAGTAAGAAGTCTTACAACACCAGGTTAAAGTCCAACAGGTTTGTTTTGAAGTCAATAGTGACATCGAAACAAACCTGTTGGACTTTAACCTGGTGTTGTAAGACTTCTTACTGTGCTCACCCCAGTCCAACGCCGGCATCTCCACATCAGGAAATCAGTGTGAGTGAACGAGGGTTGCATTTTGGTTGGGGGGGTTGGGGGGGGGGGGGGGTGTGTGTAAAACACCCCATCACCTAGCGACCCACCCCGAGCTCATCCCCAGAATACGGTAGGTGGGTGGGGCCAGAATTGGCAGCCCATTTGCCACATTGGGATAGGTAATCAAGGGTCAGTTAATGCCAATATAACACTGCGCACTGCATAAAAGTGTTGGCATGGCCAGTCGAACAGGAATGGCAGGCCCAACGTTCTGAATAAATTCTTCAAAGAACGGGAAGGAAGATGGTTTCTACCTTTGAGGGTTGTCCTTTGTAGATCCTGCTTTCCCTAAGATCGAGCCCCCCTTTTCTTCCTCTCCATCTGCAACCTTAAAACCATAACCCCCCAGCTCCCCACTCTCCCCCTTCCTAACCTGCCCAAACCTCCCCAACCAAAACCCCAGACTACCTGTTTTGGGGGGATCTATTCGGCCTTCTTCTTGTTCTCCGTTGTAGTCTTGACAGTGACCACTGATATGCCCTTGGCGCTGCCCCGACTGATGGAGCTGGTGAACAATCGAAAATAGCTCACAGCTCCCCAAGGCGAGACTTCCTCTCCAGTGAGGGGCAGAGGTCCCACTTGGACCTAGCCTGTCCGCAGCCTGTTATGACTGTGGGATGGGCTGGCTCAGCTCCTTACCAACCTTGCTCCTGGGGAGGTGGGGGGGGGGCCATGTGCCAAACCCCACCCCACATTCTATAATAATTGGCCCTTGGTTTGATTTTGGATGAGGTGAAGTTCAAGGTGCAAGGAGGGGAAGTGAAGAGGTGAGCATTGAACAAAAAGATGGATGAGAGCAGCAGCAGGGGAGAGGCAGAGGAGGGGTGGGGGAGGACGTGAAAATCCCCATTGGTGCCACTTCCATCATCAGCTCCCAATTTCCAGGAAGCTTAATCTGCCGCATATGGGGCGAAATTCTTCCCCAACGGCGCGATGTCCGCCGACTGGCACCAAAAACGGCGCCAATCAGACGGGCATCGTGCCGGCCCAAAGGTGCGGAATGCTCCGCCATCTTTGGGGGCCGAGCCCCAACATTGAGGGGCTAGACCGGCGGAAATGGCGTTTGTTGCCCCGCCAGCTGGCGGAAATGGCGTTTGGTGCCCTGCCAGCTGGCGTGGAAATGCGGCGCATGCGCGGGAGCGTCAGCGGCCGCCGACAGTTTCCCGCGCATGCGCAGTGGGGAGAGTCACTTCCTCCTCCGCCATGGAGACCGTGGCGGAGGCGGAAGGGAAAGAGTGCCCCCACGGCACAGGCCCGCCCGCGGATCGGTGGGCCCCGATTGCGGGCCAGGTCACCGTGGGGGCACCCCCCGGGGTCAGATCGCACCCCCCAGGACCCCGGAGCCCGCCCACGCCGCCTGGTCCCGCCGGTAAATACCAGCTTTGATTTACGCCGGCGGGACAGGCAATTTCTGGGCGGGACTTCGGCCCATCTGGGCCGGAGAATTGAGCGGGGGGTCCCGCCAACCGGCGCGACCCGATTCCCGCCCCTGCCCAATCTCCGGTACCGGAGACTTCGGCGGGGGCGGGGGTGGGATTCACGGCGGCCTACGGCCATTCTCCGACCCGGCGGGGGTTCGGAGAATGACGCCCCTTATCTTTCAATTGGCTACAAAAGCAAAATTGAGCAATTGTGGACTGTCTGACTTGAGTGGACAAAGGGCTAGGACGACATGGTGAACCGCTCCAGTGCCGTGCTGGCCCCCTGTAGGGGCAGAATCGGTACTCCCAGCGGCCCGTTCACGCCATCGCGAAACACAACGGCGTTTCCGACAGCGTGGACACTCTGCCGCCGAATAGGAGAATCCCGCCCCCAGTTCTTTAAGCAAACGTTTGATTATCTGTCCTAATATCTCTTCTTGTAGCTTAGTTTTGAACTTTGTTTGATAATCACGCCTGTGAAGCTTCTCGGGGTGGGTAGCTGCATTAAAGGTGTTGTACACAAGTTGTTTTTATTTATTCTGTCAAAATGATTGATAATTTTGAATTTCCCCTAAACCTGCTCCGAGGGCAACAATCGCGGCTTCTCCAGCCCTCCACATTAACTGAAGTCCCTCCTCCCTGGTCCCATTCTAGTCAGACCCTCTCCAAGGCTTCAGCATCATGTTGAAAGCGTGTTGCTCAGAATTGGACACAATACTCCAGCGGGGGCCTAACCATTGATTCATAAAGACCTGGCACAACTTTCTGACTTTTGATATAAATGCCGCGTGAGGGACATCTGACACCTTCAAAGGTGACGGGGTTTGAATAATACAACAGCAGCTCCAGGAAAGAAAGTAGCAAAGTCTTATCTAATTGCTGTTGAACCTTTTAAACGGCATGCATTGACCCTGATCACACTGAGCACTGCCCCTCGCCTTTGCATAAGCGGAAGTCAAATTGAACTCTTAGTTTCAGTGGCTCCTTGTAGGAAAATAAGAGGCAACGAATGCAAAATTTACCCAAATAATCCTGCCAGCAATATTTTGCCCAGGGAAACCTATCAGCATTTGCCACAAAGGGCTCACTGTTCATGAAAAACTACTTTGTATTTGAAGTGCAAACAGCTTGTGAAGAAAAAAACCGAGCAGCACAGGACAGAGCAAAAGCTGCCTTACCACAGGCGCTGCCTGTTATACGGTGTTAGATTGAGGCTGTTCCCATCAGAAACACAGCAAAGGGGTTCGCCCAACAAGCACCACCGTAACAGACTCACTGCTCACTTCTGGGCTCTTGCGGTGCACATTTCAGTCACTGTGTGACATGTGACTACACTTCAAAGGAAATTAATTGGCTGTGCATAGAACATAGAACATAGAACATAGAACATAACAGCGCAGTACAGGCCCTTCGGCCCTCAATGTTGCGCGGCCTGTGAAACCACTCTAAAGCCCATCTACACTATTCCCTTATCGTCCAGATGCAAGTCCTGAGAATGTGGAAAGTGCTCTATAAATAAAAGTCTTTTCAAAAAATTGCATTGATAAACTAGTTGCGAGCTGTGACCCATCTCTGTACATAGACAAGCAAGCCCTTGGCGCAGTGGGTTAGCACTGCTGCATCACAGCGTCGAAGACCCGGGTTCGATCCTGGCTCTGGGTCACTGGAGTTTGCACATTCTCCCCGTGTTTGTGTGGGTCTTGCCCTCACCACACAAAGATGTGCAGGGTAGCTGGATTGGCCAATCTAAATTGCCCCTTAATTGGAAAAAATGAATTAGATATTCTGAATTTATTTAAAAAAAGAGAAGCAAGCTCTTTGAGCGGTTCCATCATTCAGTTAGATCACAGCTGCTCTGCAATTCTACTTCATTTACTCTGCTTTGGTTTAATATTCTTGCCTAATAAAAATCTAGCAATTTTCAACTAATAATATGTTTATTAGTGTCAGAAGTAGGCTTATATTAACACTGCAATGAAGTTACTGTGAAAATCCCCTCGTCGCCACATTCCGGCACCTGTGTAGACTAGGTTGTGTAGACTAGGCCTCCATGCACGCACACACACATGCACGCACACACGCACACATGCACACACGCACACACGCGCACACACACACACGCACACACGCGCACGCACACACACACACACACACACACCACCGCCAAGGCCAACAATGCAGAAATCCAAACAAATATTTCTGTAACCCAGCCTTTATTATTTAAAGACTTGTGCCCTTGAGCAAACGTTCTCATTTCACAAACTTCCCACGAGCAAGTACGTTCTGAGCCCCTGGGCGAGGTCTACAGATATTATCCAGATTCACGACAGGCCCTGATCTTCTAGCAGCTTACTCACCTGGTTTTGTTCGGCAAATAGCAGAGCAAGAAGAATTGGTTATAAATTTTCCTCATGACTATGTTGTATGGGACGTATTTAAATATTCTCCAGGTCGGTTACCCACATTCCACATTCTGTAAACATCAGCTCATCTACGTTTCTGCTGCCCATGTGCTAACTCACACCATGTCCCATTCACCCATCACGCCCTCTGCTCGCTGACCTCCTGGTCCAACAATGCTTCAACTTTCAAATGTCATCTTTGTATTTAAAGCCCAACGCAGCCTCACCCCTTCCCTAACGCTGTCACCCCCTCCAGCCTCTATAACTCTCTGAGATCTCGGCACTCCTTCAATTCTGGCCTCTTCTGCATTCCGGTGTTAATTGTTGGGATGTTTAGTGGACATGAAAATCAGAAATGCAAATCCTTTTCTTTCTTTATTCTATTGTTTGCCTCAGATGTCTCGTTCTCTACTTTTTAAAAATCGTTTATTGTCACAAGTAGGCTTCAATGAAGTTACTGTGAAAAACCCCTCGTCGCCACATTCCGGCGCCTGTTCGGGGAGGCTGGTACGGGAATTGAACCGTGCTGCTGGCATTGTTCTGCATTACAAGATAGCTGTTTAGCCCACTGTGCTAAACCAACCCCTTAACTTACACAGACTGGATCAGTATAAAGATCCATCTTCAGAAACATGAGACAAAGAGGAATCAAAGAACAGAACCTTTGAAGGAATCTCCATCTTAAACACAGCCACTAGAGATAGAAATCACCCAGGATCAGCCCAACATCTAAAGGTTGCAATCCGGCAGATCCAATAGATAAGGGGAAAGCAAGGTAAAGTTACCACAGTCCCGCAGGACCCTAGGCCGTTTCCCCTTTGAGAGGGGGGGCTGACTGGTGGTGACTTAACCCAAGCGTCACCACACCTCAGACGAGGGGCAAGGTTGAGAAGGCGGGACCTTCATGAATAACCTGTGGATAAACCAAGGTCAGAGTAGGACTTTGTAAATACCCTCAAGAGGCCCACGGGGTGACCCTAGTCAATCTCTCCACGGGATCCATGGAATACGAGCTTCCCCATAAGTGGGTGGGGGCCTGCCCAGCGGGGGTTTGTTACCAGACTAAACGCCAGCCGGACAGGGACCAACATTCTGGTGGTCCACACAGGGACGGACTGTGTGTACGCCGCCATTGTGGCCGTTTTCTATGTCTACAATAAACTCTTGTTTATTCACCGACAAGGGCCTCCTTGGTCTTCGTACTGGCAATGAGGTAAAATCAACGATTGCGATTCTGGACGTTCCAGCCACACTGGAATATTGTCGCTCAGGAAAGAGATTGGGTAAGTCTTGAAAATGTCGCTCTTTGGGAAATTAGAGGCCTTTGATGTAGGCCTGGAGAACTGGGCTCGATGGGTCGAGCGAACGCGGTATTTCTTCCAGGTGAAATGTATCGGTGGAGAGGACCAACAGAAGGTAATCCTCCTGACCGCCTGTGGGGCTCCAACCTTTGGCATAATCAAGAGGCTAATGTACCCGGCAGCCCCGGACTCCATGTCCTTTGATGAACTTGTGGAGTTAGTGGCGAATTATTACCACCCAAAACCATCTGTGATAATGCAGTGGTATCGGTTCAACGTGGCTGTGCGGAATCGAGGGCAATCGGTAGCCGATTTTCTGACATGATTCCGACACTGGCAGAACATTGAGAGTTTGGTCCATCCATCTCCGAGATGCGAAGGGACCGTTTGGCGTTTGGGATTAACAACATGGCAACTCAGAGGAAATTGTTGGCAGAACCAAAATTGGACCTGAAAAGAGTTTTGGGGCTAGCCCTGTCACATGAGAACGCTAAGAAGTGTGTCCAGGAGCTTTGAGTTCCGTTGACTACAGCGTTCATAGCGTTGGATGGTCAATCGCCACTTCAGACCAACGTGACACCTCCCCGAGGACGATGGGCAGTATCAGCGATATCGGGGCCACCGAGAAGGAACACAAACAATTTGGGAGAGATCCTCAGGCGGTTCTCCCGAGCGGGTGTCTGCCTGAAGAGAGGCAAGTGTGTGTTGCAGGCGATGGTGGTCACGTACCTGGGATAGCGCGTGGACAGGGATGACTACACCCAGCAGAAGGAAAGGTCCTGGCCATAAAGGAACACCCAATAGCACGTGCATCTAGGACCCTGGCCGATGCGGAACATCACTACCCCCAGGTAGAGAAGGAAGGATTAGTCGTGATATCCGCAGTGAGAAACTTACATTAATGTGTTTACAGGCGCCACATCTTTATTGTCACTGACCATAAACCCATGCTGGGCCTCTTCAAGGAGCACAAGTGGATTCCTCCCATAGCCTCAGCTCAAATCCAGCGCTGGGCGTTATTAGCGGCTTACGAGCAGCTTACAAGTACATGTTTGAGTGTCTTCTGGGTGTATGTATAGCAAACGCTGACACCCTCAGTCGATTCCCGCTGCCTCTGAACCCCTCCTCCACCATTAACGGACGAAGTTGTGACAATACTGAACTTCATGGACACTCTGCCCGTGACCACCTCGCAGATCTGTGTGTGGCCCCAGAGGGATCCCACGTTAGCAAAACTACACCACAGCATTCTGCATGGCAGGTTACAGGAAGGCTGGCCAGAAGCGCTACAGCCCTTCATCATGAAGGAGCAAGAGCTCAGTGTGGAGGATGGTATCCTCCTATGGGGAACTCGCGTGATCGTCCCATGGCCGGATTGGGAGATGGTCCTATAGGGCCTGCACAGTGGATACCCTGTGACCTTGAAGATGAAGATTCTGTCAAGGTGCTCTAATTCCGGCCTGGAATTGACGGCAAAATTGAGAGCATGGTAAAACGATGCCTGGCATGCCAGAAACACCAGATGCTCCCTCCATTTGCCTCGCTCATCCCTGATTTGGAGGTCAGCTCGGTTGCGTATTGGAGGGACCCCCAAGGGTGAATGCAGTGGGTGAGATTGGGGATGGGAACAGGATGAAACTATCACCATCAAGAACCACAGGAAATGGCTGCAGCAAAGTGAGATTCTAGTACATGATACCCTTGGCATTTTGGCTGATTTACACTCAGAAACCTCGGAACTGCAACTCAGTCAGTGAACAGTAAGAGCTGGGTGAACAATGTGGTGTCAGCTGCTGGTGAGGTGAGTCTCTAAGAGAACAATTTATTTGACATTCTGGATTAACTACAGATTCCTTTGCCCTAAGGACCTCATCCAAGTGTTGGATGATTGATGAGGAAAATCCGTGAGATAGCCAAAAAAAAACAAATCAGCAAAATACTCTTGCCTGAATGTGTTACAAACTGATCAGGTCGGTTGGGTGTCCCACTCACAGCATTTCACAAAGAATCATTCTTTGTTTTTTGGCCAGCCATAGCACTGAGCTAATATTACAGAAAGGTTTCACTGAGGGTGAGAGTTTGTAGCTCTCTCCTGTTCGCCAACTCCAAAATTAGGATATCAATCCCCACGGTCATGTGTGGGCTGCTGAGAGTTTGTAAGCCAGAGAGGGTTAGAGTATTCTCTCTCAGGCCAAGCTCAAGAGCGTACTACCAAGTTACCACCAACACGTCACCTGTTCCACCAGAGGCCCAAACATCCTGCACCACTGCTACACAAATATCAAACATGCCTACCGCTCTATCACCCGCCCACACTTTGGCAAATCTAACCACAAGGCTATGCTGCTCCCGGCTTATGAGCAAAATCTGAAGCGGGAGAATCCGTCAAAGAAAGTTGTGCATTGTTGGTCTGAGAAATCGGATGATCTCCTACGGGACTGCTTAGAGTCAGTGGACTCTGCGACCAGCCTGAATGGGTACGCCACTACAGTAACTGACTTCATTAGTAAGTGTGTAGAAGACTGTGTGCCAAAGAAGCAAATCCGCGTGTTTCCCAACCGGAGACCCTGGATGAACAGGGATATCCACTGCTTGCTGAAGTCTAGATTCAGGCATTCGAGTTCACGCGACCCTGACCTATACAAGATCTAAGGAGATCCATCAAAGATGCCAAAAGACAACCGGACTAAGCTCGAGTGCCAGGCCAGCCACACGGACCCCCGCCGATTATGGCAAGGTCTGCAAGACATAACGGGCTACAAGATGATGGCATGTAAAATCGCCGGCTCCAACGCATCCCTCCCTGATGAGCTTAACGCATTCTATGCACGCTTTGAGCAAGAGGTCAGCGAGAGCAAGCCCTCCACCCTGGAAGCCTCGGATGAACTTGTATCTGAGGTCACCACTGCAGATGTCAGAGCAGCCTTCTCGAAGGTTAACCCATGGTAAGCCACTGGCCCGGATGGGGTACCCGGACGAGCACTCGGGTCTTGCGCGGATCAGCTGCCGGGGGTATTCGCAGACATCTTCAACCTCTCTTTACAACAATCTGAGTTCCCTATCTGCTTCAAGAAGATGACCATCATCCCTGTAGCGAAGAAAAGCCAAGCAGCGTGCCTTAATGACTATCGTCCAGTGGCTCTGACATCCATCATCATGAAGTGCTTCGAAAGGTTCGTCATGGCCCAAATCAACTCCAGCCTCCCGGATTGCCTTGATCCACTACAGTTCGCCTACCGCTGCAACAGGTCCACAGCAGACGCCATCTCCATGGTCCTGCACTCTACCCTGGCACACCTAGATAACAAAGACACCTATGTCAGACTCCTATTTGTCGACTACAGCTCAGCCTTCAACACCATCATTCCTACGAAACGCATCACGGCTCCTCCCTCTGTGACTGGATCCTGAACTTTCTAACCCACAGGCCACAATCAGTAAAGATAGGCAACAACACCTCCTCCACGATCATCCTCAACACCAGTGCCCCACAAGGCTGTGTCCTTAGCTCCCTACTATACTCCTTGTACACCTATGACTGTGTGGCCAAATTCCCCATCAACTCGATTTTCAAATTTGCTGATGACGCCACCGTAGTGGGTCGGATTTCAAACAATGACGAGACAGAGTACAGGAATGAGATAGAGAATCTGGTGAACTGGTGCGACAACAATAATCTCTCCCTCAATGTCAACAAAACGAAGGAGATTGTCATCGACTTCAGGAAGCGTAGTGGAGAACATGCCCCTGTCGACATCAATGGGAACGAAGTAGAAAGGGTCGAGAGCTTCAAGTTTTTAGGTGTCCAGATCACCAACAGCCTGTCCTGAAAGCCCACCAGCAAGTCTACTTTTGGCATGTCAGCTACGACCCTCACCAACTTCTACAGATGCACCATAGAAAGCATTCTTCCTGGTTGTATCACAGCTTGGTATGGAGCCTGCTCTGCCCAAGACCGCAGGAAACTACAAAAGGTCGTGAATGTAGCCCAGTCCATCACGCAAACCAGCCTCCCATCCATCGACTCTATCTATAATTCCCGCTGCCTCGGAAAGGCAGCCAGCATAATTAAGGACCCCACGCACCCCGGACATTCTCTCTTCCACCTTCTTCCATCAGGAAAAAGATACCAAAGTTTGAGGTCACGTACCAACCGACTCAAGAACAGCTTCTTCCCTACTGCCACCAGACTTTTGAATGGACCTACCCCGTATTAAGTTGATCTTTTCTCTACACCTTGCTATAACTGTAACATATTCTGCAGTCTCTCCTTCCTTCCCTATGTACGGCATTGTTTGTACAGCAGGCAAGAAACAACACTTTTCACTGTGTACTAATACATGTGACAATAATAAATCAAATCAAATCAAAATCAAATATTGTACCAAGGAATGCTGGCTGCCTTTCCGAGGCAGGATTGGGACCAAGGAATGGGCAGGATTCAGACTTGCATAGTTAAGTGAGTTTAACAGCTCAGTTAACAGCTCAGTTAACAGCTCAGTTAAGTCTGCCGATGCCGGGTCTAACCGGTCTGCTGGACCTACCGCCTGGTGAGACCCAGGCGGGCTCCGTTTAGCTCTGGTCCTCACAAACGGGTTCCAGGTGAAATGGCACTGGGAGGGGTCTCCCAGGCGATTGGAGGCTCCGGGGTGGTTGGCCTTGGGGCAGAGTGGCACCCTGGCACTGCTGATGCCAGCTGGGCACTGTGGTACTGCCAACCTGGCACCCTGGTAGTGAAAACTGGATACCATCCTGGTACTGCTAGCGTTCCCAGCTGGCAGTGCCAGGGTACCAGACCGACAGTGTCACAGAGCCCAGGTGGCATTTTGCCCACATCGGGGATCGGGGCAGGGGATGTCCTGCCCTTGTGTGTGGGGTGCAGGGGGGCTCGAAGACTCCTCAACAGGTGCGTTGGGGTGTTGGGGGAGTCTGGGGGTCACATCGGGTGGGGGGGGGGAGGGGGCGGGCACTGAGCGCGGCCTCGGTGGGGCGTTCCCCACTGAGGCCCCAAAAACTAAGATAGCGGGGCTATTGTGTTCGGGCTGGGGGGAGGTTGGGGAATTTTTTTCAGGGCCTCATTCTCTTTTAAAAATGGCATCCGGTCTCTCGCTACAACGGGGAGTTCCGGCGAGCCGTGTTTCCCATGACAAAAAAACGGGGCTATGTGGCCTCTGTAAAGTAAAAATGGGAAAATATGTAATTTGAAACATGGAAGTCTGGCAAAACCTGACCTGAGGGTACATGAGAGAATGTAGGGAAAAATCCCACCAAGGGTTAACAGCAGCTGCAAAAGAAGGTTTTGAAATGCAGATAGCCTTTATCAAACAGGCGTTAAGAAAACAGCCTGTGACTGCTCAAGCTGTAAAACTGATGCATGTCTTTTAAGTCACAGCAGATTGAACTTTTAGTTACATGAAAAAAAACCAATATTTTGCACCTTCTTTGAAGTTAATTATTTTAGTAAGCAGCTAAAAAAGAATTGCCAGGATCTTCAATTGAATTGGGTGACAAATGTTTTGGTGTGAAATTCTGCTGACACCAGTTGAATACGGGAAGCTGGAGACGACGTGCCCACGAAAGCACAAGTTAACCCCAAATCGGAGTCAGAGTTCTGACAGGCTAAGGGCACTATTTGGGAATAAAGCAACTTTAGAAGTGACAGGAACCAGAACCCCGCGAGGATCAAAGCACTTTTGAACTTACAAAGGAAAAAAAAATGTAATCAGAGTTCGATGAACTAAAGTCGTGCTCAACGTGAATACACAGTCGTGTTAGAAGTAATTAAGATTAAAGGTACCTTGAACAATCAAGAGCAAAACAAAGTTACTTTCGATAATGTCATATAAACTTAATAACTGTGGTAAGGGAAATATAAACCCTAAATCAGTAACAGCCAGCAGAGTCAGCTCTCAGAGCTCGGTCATGGGAAGGATAGAACAGAGGAACCGAGCAGAACAGTGAATCCATCAGGAGAAAACCAAAAGATAAAGAAGAGAGATTGTCAAGGTAGACCTGAAGGTCTTTTCAACCAACCAGGAGAATCCAGAAGCAAGGGGCGGGATTCTCCCCTAACCGGCGGGGGGGGGCCGTACCGGCGCCGAGGAGCGGCGTGAACCACTCCGACGTCGGGCCATCCGGAAGGTGCGGAATCCTCTGCACCTTCAAGGGGCTAGGGTGGCTCTGGCGGGGTTGGCACCGAGCCAGCCAGCGCCGAAGGGCCACCGCCGGCCAGCGCGAGTTGGCGCATGTGCGGGAGCAGTTATCCCAGTGCCTGCGAAGGGGGGTTCTTCTCCGCGCCAGCTATGGCAGACCGTTACACCGGCTGGCGCGTAGGGAAAGAGTGCCCCCCATGCTACAGGGCCGCCCACGGATCGGTGGGCCCTGATCACGGGCCAGGCCACCGTGGGGGCCCCCCCCCCCGGGGCCAGATCCCCCCCATTCCCCCCCTTCCCCCGAGGACTCCGCAGGCCGCCTGCGGAGCCAGGTCCCGCCGGTAAGGACCTGGTTTGATTTACGGTGGTGGGATCCACCGAAAACGTGCGGCCACTCGGCCCATCGCGGGCCGGAGAATCGTCGGGGGGGCCGCTGCCAAAGGCCCCCGAACGACACGGCTCAATTCCTGCCCCCGCCAAAAAAATGGTGCTGGAGAATCCGGCAGCCGGCGTCAGGGCAGGATTCACGCCACCCCCCGGCGATTCTCCAACCCGGTGGGGGTCGGAGATTTCCGCCCAAGATTTTTTTACTTTTCTGTAAAGACAGTGATTGCATCTTTTAAAAGAAAAAATATAATAATAAAGTAACAAAGTTTTAACCTGAAACAGTGGTTATTACAAAGTCTATTTTACTTACTTAGCAATGCGGGACCCAGGATCGATGCTACTAGGTGGTAAGTAGATGAAATCTTCTATGAAGATATGGGTTATACCGGGGGATAACTTGAAAATATAGTTTGACCCAAATAGCACCCACCTAAGTCTGCATAGGAGTCAGGGAGTGAGAATCCCTGCTCACCATTTAGAATGTCTTATTGACCCTTTTTGGTATAGGGGGAATTCTAAGAATAGTGGTGAATTTTTTACTTCACCTTGGCTGCAGGTTCCCTGTTTTAGGCCCCTTATTCAAAGCGAGTCGTGTTGAATAGCCCTGTGTTTCTCCGTACTACGAATGCCCAAATACACAGCTAACTGCGCTGGCTCGGGCACTTTGTTCCCTTTTGGCAAGATTGCTCCCTCTGTTTTTTTCCCTTCCGATCGTGCCCATTTACGATCCCGCGGACAGGGTGGATGTGGAGAGGATGTTTCTGTTGTGGCAGAATCTAGAATGAGGGGGTCACTATTTAAAAATAAGGGGTTACCCATTTAAAACAGAGATGAGGAGAATGTTTTACTCCCAGATGTTGGTGAATCTCCGGAACTCTTCCTGAAACGGCCGTGGAAGCAGAGACTTTGAATATGAGCCCTCATGGCTCATTTAAATATCACTAGCTTTGCGCCGTGCCTGGCGAGCCATGTGACTCACGATCAGCCCCGCACCCACACGTACCCGATTTAAGGCTCTCCTGGGATTCACCCGTTGTGCCTGACTCTGCAGCGGGTTCAACACGGTGGCTGAATCGCGCCCTATATTTTGAATTTTGCAAGCACGGGCTATTTTAGTTTGGTCGGTACTTTGGCTGGTAGGAACAGCTGAAAGGCCTTGCTGTTTGATACCATCCATCAGTCATTGGGACATTTGGCCTACCTACCCGGCATCACACAGGCACTGAAATTCATAGACCACATTCTTCACTTGTGTGATGGGCAGAACACACTTTTGGCTTGACGGCAGCATCCTGTTAGTGGTAAATATCACTTGTGTGACAGCCAGCTTCACCTGTTGCTCAGATTTTTAAGCTATGTTGTCCTTCCTGCTAGCGCAGGATTTTTCAGGCTGAAAGTCTTAGGCCCGTTCATGAGTTTACATGATATTCAGTGATCAGCGATCTGATCAGGGTGGCCATTATCCTGCAGGATAATCTGTTCTCTAGCTTGAGTGATAAAAATATGTTTTGGGATCATAGGGAGAGTACCCTGTTCTGCTTTGGGAGATCATTTACATTCACCGAAGGAGCAGATGGAGCTTTGACTGAAAGACTCTCCTCTGAGAGGGCAGCATTCTCTCAGTCCTGTTTTGGCAATGTCGGTGTTTTTCGGCTTAGGGCTCTGGATTGTTGCAACAGCCTCATTCAAAATGGATTCTTGCCACTCTTCACATTTTTTTGTCCTGTTTATTTTCCGACTGGAATTTTGTTAGAGTGACTTTATTCTGCTGCAGACTTTGGGATCTTCCACTTTCCTCGCATCTGATGACACGCCACCTGCTCCATATACGAACCGAGATCAATTTCTCAAATTACACTTCACAGATAAAGAAACATGTGCATCTCGAAGAATAAATTCCCATTGTGCAAAGTTTTGTGCTAATTTGTAATAGGAGTTAATTTAGCTTTGTCCCTCTGCACATTCTTGGCCTGAAATCCATCAAATGCTAACCTGATTTCAAATCCTTCTTCGAGGACGCAAGTATTCAAACTATTTAGCTCTACAATCTCATCTTCCATCACTGACCAGACTTTTGTCCTCATTTTATTCCTGGATTAGGTCCCTAACTAATTAGATACCATAAGGATGCCCAGAGAGTCATTCGGCGATATCTGGGAGATGGAAGCAACTACATCTTCCCGTACATCATTTTAATTCTCTTATTTAGCGTTTTTCCAGCTTTTTCAGATCTTTAACAGAGCTTTCTTGTGTTGTTATGTGACGTGCCGAGTGGATTCATCTCTGCGAATCCTTTTTCTCCTGTAATTTTCCTCCTACAACCTCACTGAGCGCTAATCTGAGATATTCATGGACCATGACTTGGTTGAAGGAACCTAACGTATGGTTGCTAAATATGCTGGTGACACAACGATAGGGCGGCACGGTGGCACCGTGGTTAGCACTGCTGCCTCACAGTGCCAGGGTCCCAGGTTCAATTCCGACCTTGGGTCACTGTCTGCACGTTCTCCCCGTGTCTGCGTGGGTTTCCTCCGGGTGCTCCGGTTTCCTCCCACAGTCCAAATGCGTGCAGGTTAGGTGGATTGGCCATGCTAAATTGCCCCTTAGTGTTCAAAGTCAGGTGGGGTTGCGGGGGGAGTGGGCCTGGGTAGGGCCCTCTTTCAGAGGGTCGGTGCAGACTCGATGGGCCGAATGGCCTCCTTCTGCATTGTAGGGTTTCTAGGATAGGTAGAAAAGCAAGTTGTGAAGAGGACATAAAGTGCCTGTGTAGGAATACAGACAGGGTTAAGTGAGTGGATAAACAGGTGGAGTATAATGTAGAAAAATGTGAAATATAGAAACTAGGAGCAGGAGGAGGCCATTCGGCCCTTCGAGCCTGCTCCGCCATTCATTCTGATCATGGCTGATCATCCAATTGAACTTATCCACTTTGGCAGGAAGACTAGAAAAGCAGAAAATTACTTAAACTGGAGAGAGATTGCAGATCTGAGGTGCAGAGGGATCTGGGTGACCTGGGACATGAATCAGCAGATGTTAAAATTCAGGTACAACGAGTGATTATTAAGGGAAATGGAATGTTGTTGTTTATTGCAAGGAGAATGGAAGCTAAAAGTAGTGAAGATTTGGTGAGGGAGTACTGTGTACTGTTTCGGTCTCCTTATTGCTGCCTCATAGCTCCAGGCCCCTGGGTTTGATTCTCTCCTCGGGTGACTGTGTGGAGTCTGCACGTTCTCCCCGTGTCTGCGTGGGTTTGCTCCGGGTGCTCCAGTTTCCTCCCACTGTCCAAAGACGTGCAGGTTAGGTGGATTGACTATGATCAATTGCCCCTTAATGTCCAAAAGGTTAGGTGGGGTTAGTGGGTTACAGGGATAAGGTGGAGGTGTGGGTTTAAGTGGGGTGCTCTTTCTGGGGGCCGGTGCAGACCCGTTGGGCCGAATGACCTCCTTCTGCACTGCAGATTCTATGATTTAAGACAGGATATAATTTTTTAGAGGCGGTTCACCTCGACTGATAGCTGGGATCAGGGGATTATCTAATGAGGACAGGTTGGGTCTATATCCAGTATTGAAACACACAAGATGCTGAGGGGTTTGACAGTGAAGCTGACAGGATGTTTCCCCTTGTGGGAGAGACCAGAACCAGGGGGTAACGGTGTAAATTAAAGGGTCTTCCGATTAAGCTGGGTCTTTGGAACTCTTTGGAGGCAGAGTCATTGAATATGTTTAAGGTAGAAATAGAGACATTTTTACCTAACAAGGGAGTTGAAGGCTATCGGGATTAGTTGGCAAAGTGGAATTGAGGCCACAATCAGATCTTATTGAATGGCAGGATAGACTCGAGGGGCCCAATGGTTTCCTTCTTCTCCTGAATCATATGTTTATACGGCAAAGCTAGAATCAGATTTTCCTACAATGGCCCATTCAAACCAACTACACCCTCAAATTGCTTGAAGTTGCCCTCATCGCTAACGTTTCTCAGACACGTTAATATTTTAACACATTGCCCATCCTGTGACACATTTAACACATCCTCCCTTCCTTCTGTTACATGAAGCAGGGAGGTCACTGCATGGCAATGTGCTATTATTCAGAATTATGAAGGGTGTTAATAGAGTAAATGAGGGACAGTTTCCACTGGCGAGAGTGTCAATAACCAGGGGATACAGATGAGTGACTATTGATATGAGACGTAAATGATTTCTCTGCAGTGAGTTGCTATGATCCGGAGATATTGCCTGAAAAGGGGGTGGAAGCAGATTTTCTAGCAACTTCCAAAAGATGATTGGATATATACTTGAATCTGAAAGAGTATCGGGTAGTGAACAGAGGTCCAGGGGAGTGGGACTGACGATAGTTCTTTCAAAGAGCTCTTACTTGCACAATGGGCCAGATTGGCTCATTTCCATTTGATTAAGGGGCTGGAAGGCCGATTCTCCACCCCCTCATTATACACTTTCCCTCACAACGGAAAATCCACTGG
Source organism: Scyliorhinus torazame (assembly GCF_047496885.1). NCBI lineage: Eukaryota > Metazoa > Chordata > Chondrichthyes > Carcharhiniformes > Scyliorhinidae > Scyliorhinus > Scyliorhinus torazame. The sequence continues at coordinate 4,272,918 of NC_092709.1, forward strand.
GTGGGCATTGGGCAAGTTTGTCCAATCCTGGCCCTGACACTGTGGACCCCGAGGTGGTCAAGGGGGTTAATGCACAATTGAGGCTCCCCCCCCAAAGTCCATTGGAAGTCCCCCTGCTCCCAAAACGCAAATCCTGCCCCCCCCCCCCCGCTGACAAGTAGGATCATCTCCCTCCCACCACAGGAGTAACAGCCCCCCCCTCACAGCACAAACACATGAGGGTGACCTGACCCCATCCCTCATTGATCCCCACACCCCACCCCCATCAGAGACAACAATCAGTCACCTCTGTCTGAAAGCTGAAGGAGTCCAGGTAGTGGAGTGAACAATCTCTGTATTTTCACTCACCCTTCCCTAACATCTGCTGCCTCAGGCAAAAGTGATTAAAGCAGCAACTGTAACAAGTGTCAGAGGCTTCCTTGAAAGTCCAGTATACTAGAAAAGGGCTTCAAATCCCTTGACAGCCTTGAAATGCAAATCTTCCATTCAATTTCACACAGCAATACATTGTATTAGCTAATGATTGACAGTTTTATTATTCCCGAGACAGGTGCTTGGTAGACTGTTTATCTATATTTCCCTTCACGCATCTCAAGTACCCTGCTTTAATGCTGACCACTATGTTTATAAACACTCCGGCTATGATTGACAGCTTCTCACCACATTAAAAGCAGCAAAGTGCTTTCAGCCTGGAAAAAGAGAAAGTGAAAGCACTTAGCTGCTATAGATGTGGTGAGGAACTGTCAATCGTAGAAAAAGTGTTTTTAAACATTGTGGTTATCTTCAAAGCAGGATACTTGAGATGCAATCAAGCATGAAGGGAAATATATATAATATATCCTTCTAGGGTCTCTGTTGGGGGTCTCTGATGGGGGGGTTCTCTGGTCGAGCAGTCTCTGATGAAGGGATCTGAGGGGTGGTGGTGGGGTGGGTTGGGCCACTCTCATGCGTGCGTGCTATGGGGGTTGACCCATTATTCCTGTGGTGGGAAGATGCCCCTACTTATAAGCGAGGGGGGGGGCACAGGATCTACATTTGTGGGGGAGAGATGGCCCACTGCCATTTTGAACAGGCGGCCTGGCCTGATACCGGGATTTCAATGGAATCCGGCGAGTTCTCCCCCGTGCATAAATTAGCCTGGTAAAGTAGAGAGATTTGCATAATGGGTCCCACTCCTCAAACCAGCAGAGACCAGTAGCGATTCTCTGCTGGTTAGAGCACTTAGACTCCAGAACGGAGATTCCAGCACGTGGTATTTTGGATGCGACATTAAACACATCCTACTCCTCATGTAGACGGAAGATATTCCATGGCTCCAGTTTAAAGAAGAGCAGGAGAGTTCTCTCCAATACCCTGGTCAACATTCATCCCTCAACTAACATCACAAAGAAAATAGATTATCCGGTTATCGTCCCAATGCTGTGTGTAGGAGCTGCCTGCGAGCAAATTGGCTCCTGCATTACAAACTGGGGCTACACTTCAAAACAACTTTATTGGCTGTAAAGCACTGAAGCCCTGAGGCTTTGAAAGGCGTAATTGAAATAAATGAGATTAAAATTCCAATTTTGTCTTGGGTATTATCAATGTCATTTGCATGGACCGGTTGGGCTGATTGGCCTATTTTGTTGCTGTAAATTCAATGCAAGAAATATGCCATACAAATGTATTCGGTATCCAGATTGCTGTTTGAGGGAAGCTCATCATCTGTCGAAATAAAGATCTCGACAGATCTTTGTATAATCTGCAAACTTAGCAACAGTGCCTTCAGTACCTTCTTCCAGATCATTAATGTATATTGTGAAAAGTTGTGGTCCCAGCACAGACCCCTGAGGCACACCACTAGACACCGACTGCCATCCTGAAAAAGACCCCTTTATCCCCACTCTCTGCCTTCTGCCAGTCAGCCAATCCTCTATCCATGCTAGATGGGTTCTTAACTTATTTAACAGTCTCCTGTGCGGCACCTTGTCAAAGGCCTTCTGGAAATCTAAATAAATCAGGTCCACTGGTTCTCACTGATGTGGATCAGCGAGCACAGGTGGGCTAGGAGGATGGGAGCTGGTGCAAGCAGGTTTTAGTAGGTTGGAGCAGTGCAGGACGAGACAGAAAGCGAGGCTGGAGGTGGAATAAGGAGGATACTAAGATCCTCTTACTATGGGCTGGTTTAGCACAGTGGGCTAAGACATCTGGCTTGTAATGCAGAACAAGGCCAGCAGCGCGGATCCAATTCCCGTTCCAGCCTCCCCGAACAGGCGCCGGAATGTGGCGACTAGGGGCTTTTCACAGTAATTTCATCGAAGCCTACTTGTGACAATAAGTGATTATTATTATTAAGATCCTTCGACATAACCTTTCTGAAGTTACCTACAATGACAGTCACACAGCACATCATTTATAAAAGTACTCTCTGATTTGTCGGTCTGTTCTGTTGAAGGATCACAACCTAACTCATTGACCTTTCACAGATGCTGTGAACTACCAACAGTGTCCAGTTTTATTTTGTATCCCAGCACTCTCCATCTGTACAACTTCCACACCCACTAATTTTCTAGTAAACCAGGAACTCAGCTCCCTGTCTGAGAATGTCTAATGATTGAGGAAGATTGCGGTTTTATCTAGCAGAAAGAAGGCTGTTAATGATGGTCTACAACATACATCTTGCCAACGCAGCAATCAGCCGCTTCACTTTGCCTTTGAATTTTGTTGCATCACATCACTTGGGTAAGACAGAATTAAAATACTTACTGTGAATCTATCCAACAGATCCCGAATTTTCTGAAATCCGTTCTTCCCAGCAAGATCTCTTGGGGTTTCTCCGCAAGCATTCAGGACGGTGGAGGCCTGGAATGCCCCAGGACATTGCAAAAGTAGAGTGGTGAGTTTCCCTAACCCGTTCTTGGCCGCGAAGTGGAGCAATGTCGGGATCTCATGACACAGATCTGGATGTCAACAGAAAGTGGGTAAATGTCAGTTCTGTTGCCTCCCACTCACTCTCAGGCAGAAGTTATTTTTTCCAGTGTGCAGGCTGCATAGTGATGAAGACACATCGTGATGAAGAACACCTCCCTATTTGACAGATGCATGTCTTACCTCTCAGTCGACCATGTACAGTTAAATTTCCCAATAATCACAGCTGACAGTACAAGAATCCCATCTATATTAGCACAGGGCTAAAGTGCCAGCTTTGAAAGCAGACCAAGGCAGGCCAGCAGCACGGTTCAATTCCCGTACCAGCCTCCCCGAACAGGCGCCGGAATGTGGCGACTAGGGGCTTTTCACAGTAACTTCATTTGAAGCCTACTTGTGACAATAAGCGATTTTCATTTACATTGCATCCCACTCCTTCATTACTTACCCACTCATTGGCAACCTATAATATACTCCCAAAATGACAATAGAGCTTTTATATTATTTCTTCATACTGTCTAGATAAACTCTGCTTGAACCCCATTATTCATAAAAATATTCCTTTCTAAGGCTGGAATCACGTCTGTTGCTAATATGACTGTTGCGGTTCTTTATTCCCCCAGCCTCTCTCGCCTGGGAAAGGTAGAGCAGAGAGTGTTATATTCCCAATTTGGGATTGGTTGAAACAATTTCAAGACAAGAACGTAATTTTCCTGTTCTAATCAATGGCTGTAGTTATACAACTTTATTTACATCATGTCCATAACACAGATACAGGCCAAATGTCCCAATAGGTCTGTGCTGGTGCATTCCAGCCTGCTCCCACCTTACTTCATCTCTCCAAATCAATCAATCCTCTAGTCCTAGCTCCCTCCTTGTTAATCCAGCTTCCCCTTAAATGCACCCTTACTCTTCAGCTCAATACTTCCTATGGTAGTGAGCTCTACATTCTCCCCTCTCTGGGTAAAGAGGGCCCTCCTGAATTGCCGGAGGGACCTCCTGAATTCTCGATTGTGCTTTTAGAGATGATCTTGGCCTAAATCCTCTGCTTTGCGATGCTGGAAATGCAAATCGCGACAGGGCCGAGAATCACCGGTAATCAAACAAATTCCGAAAACATGCTCCGAGTCCCTCGCTGGCGGCGATATCGATGTTCACGCCCCACGCCAGCCGATTCATTCAAAACCATGATTTGCATGGATTTCACTCAAATTACTATTAAGCCATTTTGCTGGCAGGGACAGCTTGGGCGGGATTCTCCGACCTCACACCGAGTGGGAGAATCGCCGGGGGTCGGTATGAATCCCGCCCCCGCGGTCCTGCCAATTCTCCCGCCCCCCCCCAAAAACCAGCCCGGCGTGAGTCGCGCCGCCCGCCTTGGAGAATGGCGGGATCCGGCGTGACTCAAAGGACGCCGGGGCCGGCCGAATTCTCTGGCCTGCGATGGGCCGAAGTCCCGCCCGTCTGTAGCCGGTCCCGCCGGCGTAAATCAGAGTAGGTCCCTTACCGGCGGGACCTGGCGGAGCGGGCGGGCTCCGGGGTTCCTGGGGGGGTCGCGGGGGCATCTGAGCCCCGGGAGATGCCCCCACGGTGGCCTGGCCCGCGGTCGGGGCCCACCGATCCGCGGGCGGGCCTGTGCCGTGGGGGCACTCTATTTCTCCGCGCCGGCCGGCGGAGGCCCTTCGGCGCCAGTTGCCGTGGCGCCAAGCCACTATCCCGCCGGCGGGGCCAAACCACTCCGGGGCGGGCCTAGCCCCTGAACGTGCGGAGGATTCTGCACCTTTGGGGCGGCCCGACACCGGAGTGGTTCATGCCGCCTCTATGCCGGGTACGGGAGAATCCCGCCCGTTGTTTTCAGTCGTGCCAGGTTGGCTTCAGCAGATACAGGTTGTGGAATTTTACGCTCGTTGACGAGACCGGAGAGGTCACTCTCAATCCTGCTCTTTGACTTGAACAGTTTTTCATTGAAGAGCTTCGTCAGTTACTCTTTGAGAACCAGGGGCGAGATTCTCCGGAAACGGCGGGGGCTCGGAGAATGTCGCCCCAGGTTTCTCGGGCCTTGCTGCTGGTTTTCCCACATTCATAGTTGATATTCAGCTTCCTGCTCCGCCCCTCCGCCTCTGTTAGGTGACAAGTGGGGATTGGGCGCCATGCCTGCGGAGGGGGAGAGGGAGGCTAAACAAACATTGAAAACCCTCAAACATTGTCGGGTTTGCTGGGAGAGGGGGTTGCCAAGGTCAGGGGACAACTTGGTGCCAAGTCCATGGACGCGGGGGGTCCCCCTCGGGATCGGGGTGGCCTGGCTCAGACCCCCATTGCTGCCGTCTGTCTTTTAAACGCACCCCTTTGGTGCTACTTACAGGCTCCTGGCTGTTCACACTGCTGACTGCTCACTGTGTCCTGTGAATGTTCAGAGAGCCTCTGGTCATCTGGGGGCCCACCCAGGCCACCCCTCTGGACACCCTCTTACCCAGCTGTATCGTCAAGGGGATGGGCATGGCCAAACTCAATCCGGGGCCCACCAGGTGTTGGCACTCCTCAGAAGCGCTGCCCCACTGCAGAGGAAGCAGGGAATCAGCCCAACCAGAGGATACTGGCACCATGGCCTTTGGAATCCTCCCTGGTTCTCTGCCCCTCTCAGGGTAGAGGCCTCACCAGTAAACCCACCCCTCCAGATCACCAGCTGTCTCCTCCTGGTGAGACTGGCAACGCTGACTGCCTCTGCCACCACCTCCCAGGCAGTGTTCAGGCAGGCAGGCTTGAGTCTGTGGCCCACCCTAGGGAGGAGGGTGTCCACTTCTCCCCTCACTGGCCCAGAGCAATGGGGCCACTTCAGACTCCCTGTGAATCATCCTCATGGCTGCAGTGAGTGTGTGGGTAAGTGGAGGGATTAAAAACAGCTCCAGCTGCCAGGGTCTTTAGCACTAACTCTGGCCCAAGCGGTTTGAATGCTCGCTGGGCTGGGAATTCCTCTCAATTCTCGCTAGCAGAGGGCTGGGCCATTTGCACGTCCTGACTCGCTTAACACCCCCAACAGAATCGCGAATCGCACAGTATTCAGTCCTGGCAACAACACTTCCCAAACTGAGAATTCTGGATATTGTAATTATGGCCATGAGTCTCGGACAAGAAACATGTCCCCTGCGTCTGGCAGTCTCGGTCTACACAAACATTCCTCAGTTTTATCAGCTGGAATTAGGTTCTGAGCAGAGTGTGTTGATTGAATTATTTTACAGTGTCATCAAACTTCAATCTAATAACATGAAGTACCATCTGTCATTTTTCCAGTTGTTCCTATATCTTGGATTTTAGTAATTATAAAAATTATTCATCTCATGTGCTAGCTGAAAAGATTATTTAGTTTGATTAATGTGAGGCCAAATTTTCAGAGATGAGAAAATCCCCCAGTGAAAGTTGCTTCGTAAATCTAAACCATAAACAGAACACATCACTGGAATCGAGAAAGTGATGCAACAGCATATTTAACACGGGGCAACAGGGAAGATCGAGGCAACCTGATTTTGTCAAACGTTATCTTCTCATCCAGCAATGAGTGAGACTGTGTGTCCCATCATATATGTTTTGCTCTTTAAAAGATTTATGCAATTAAACTTCCTCTCCCACGTTTTCCCATTACCCGGGCTTTTCTCATTTTCATTTTCAGGAAGGCAGACTTTTGGAAACAAAAACAGGAAGGCAGATTACTACCTGAATGGTTGTAAATTGGGAGAGGGGAGTGTGCAGCGGGACCTGGGTGTCCTTGTGCACCAGTCGCTGAAGGTAAGCATGCAGGTGCAGCAGGCGGTAAAGAAGGCTAATGGTATGTTGGCCTTCATTGCGAGAGGTTTCGAGTACAGAAGCAGGGGTGTGTTGCTGCAATTGTACAGGGCCTTGGTGAGGTCACACCTGGAGTATTGTGGGCAGTTTTGGTCTCCTTCTCTGAGGAAGGATGTTCTTGCTCTCGAGGGAGTGCAGCGAAGGTTTACCAGGCTGATTCCAGGGATGGCGGGACTGTCATATAAGGAGAGATTGACTAGGTTGGGATTGTTCTCACTGAAGTTCAGAAGAATGAGGGGGGAATCACACAGAGACTTATAAAATTCTAACAGGACTAGACAGGGTAGATGCAGGGAAGATGTTACCAATGATGGGTGTGTCCAGAACCAGGGGTCACAGTCTGAGGATTCAGGGTAAACCATTTCGGACAGAGATAAGGAGACATTTCTTCACCCAAAGAGTGGTGAGCCTGTGGAATTCATTACCACAGGAAGTAGTTGATGCTAAAACTTTGAATATATTCAAGAGGTGACTAGATATAGCACTTGGGGAGAATGGGGTCAAAGGCTATGGGGAGAAAGCAGGATTGAGCTATTAAGTTGGATGATCAGCGAAGATTGTGATGAATGGCAGAGCAGGCTCGAAGGGCCAAAAGGCCTCATCCTGCTCCTACCTTCTATGTATCTATGTATGTACCTATGTATCATGTATCAATTGTATTCCCTTTTGAAAGCTATTACTAAATATGCTTCCATTGCTCTTTTAGGCGGGGCTTTCCAATGACATTGTGCCCAATCTTAACCCATTCAAAAATGATCCACTTGGACAGAAATAAAACAGGCCCAATAATGTTTTCTCTCTCAGTCAGACACGAGTCCTGGACACAATGGACCAGAAGCTTTTACACAACACAGTCTCACAGAAGGGGCAAGCCACAGTTATCCCCACTGCGTCCGTGCTTTCTCATCAGACAAGGAGAATGAGTAAACACAATGAAAAGTCACGGGCGAAATTCTCCGGAAACGGCGCGATGTCCGCCGACTGGCGCCCAAAACGGCGCAAATCAGTCGGGCATCGCGCCGCCCCAAAGGTGTGGAATGCTCCGCATCTTTGGGGGCCGAGCCCCAACCTTAAGGGGCTAGGCCCGCGCCGGACCAATTTCCGCCCCGCCAGATTGCGGAAAAGGCCTTTGGTGCCCCGCCAGCTGGCACAGAAATGATTTCTCCGGCGGCGCATGCGCGGGAGCGTCATCGGACGCTGATGGCATTCCCGCGCATGCGCAGTGGAGGGAGTCTCTTCCGCCTCCGCCATGGTGGAGACCGTGGCGAAGGCAGAAGGGAAAGAGTGCCCCCACGGCAGAGGTCCGCCCGCGGATCGGTGGGACCCGATCGCGGGCCAGGCCACCGTGGGGGCACCCCCCGAGGCCAGATCGCCCCGCGCCACCCCCAGGACCTGGAACCTGCCCGCGCCGCCTTGTCCCGCCGGTAAGGTAGGTGGTTTAATCTACGCCGACGGGACAGGCATTTTAGCGGCGGGACTTCGGCCCATCCGGGCCAGAGAATCGGGGGGGGGGGGGGGGGCCACAAACCGGCGCGGTGCGATTCCCGCCCCCACCGAATATCCGGTGGTGGAGAATTCGGCAACTGGCGGGGGCGGGATTCACGCCAGCCCCGGCGATTCACCGACCCGCCGGGGGGTCGGAGAATCTCGCCACACATTTCAGGACTTTCTGAGAGTACTAATCTCTATGTAATAATGTCATTTCAGTCTGAGACAGAAATCTAATTCACCAAACTGATTTAAACAGTGAAGTGACAAATGTTAGCTTCATCGTCCTTGGGGTTAAAGATTCATTTTATTGCAGTTAAATTTTATGCATTTTGTACAAAGCTGCACTGTCATAATTAACAATACCGGGGTGGCAGTGGCACCGTGGTTAGCACTGCTGCCTCACAGCGGTGATGCTGCGGGTGTGAGTCCGGAGCCGGATCACAGTCCGCATCGAGTTTCCACAAGCTTCCCGTGTCTGCGAGGATCTCACCCTCAAAACCGCAGGGTAGGTGGACTGGCCATGCTAAAATGACACTGAAATAAAATCATTTAAAAAAAACACTACAAAAACCCGTACTGTTATCATTAACAATACCACACAAACCTGCACTGTTATCATTGACAATACCACACAAACCCGCACTGTTATCATTAACAATACTACACAAACCCGCACTGTTATCATTAACAATACCACACAAACCTGCACTGTTATCATTGACAATACTACACAAACCCGCACTGTTATCATTAACAATACTACACAAACCCGCACTGTTATCATTGACAATACTACACAAACCCGCACTGTTATCATTAACAATACCACACAAACCCGCACTGTTATCATTAACAATACCACACAAACCTGCACTGTTATCATTAACAATACTACACAAACCCGCACTGTTATCATTAACAATACTACACAAACCCGCACTGTTATCATTAACAATACTACACAAATCCGCACTGTTATCATTAACAATACTACACAAACCCGCACTGTTATCATTAACAATACCACACAAACCCGCACTGTTATCATTAACAATACCACACAAACCTGCACTGTTATCATTAACAATACTACACAAACACGCACTGTTATCATTAACAATACCACACAAACCCGCACTGTTATCATTAACAATAACACACAAACCCGCACTGTTATCATTAACAATACTACACAAACCCGCACTGTTATCATTAACAATACTACACAAACCCGCACTGTTATCATTAACAATACCACACAAACCCGCACTGTTATCATTAACAATAACACACAAACCCGCACTGTTATCATTAACAATACTACACAAACCCGCACTGTTATCATTAACAATACTACACAACCCACACTGTTATCATTAACAATACCACACAAACCCGCACTGTTATCATTAACAATACTACACAACCCACACTGTTATCATTAACAATACTACACAAACCCGCACTGTTATCATTAACAATACTACACAAACCCGCACTGTTATCATTAACAATACCACACAAACCCGCACTGTTATCATTAACAATACTACACAACCCACACTGTTATCATTAACAATACTACACAAACCCGCACTGTTATCATTGACAATACTACACAAACCCGCACTGTTATCATTAACAATACTACACAAACCCGCACTAATATCATTAACAATACCACACAAACCCGCACTGTTATCATTAAAAACACTGCACAAACCCGCACTGTTATCATTAACAATAACGCACAAACCCGCACTGTTATCATTAACAATAACACACAAACCCGCACTGTTATCATTAACAATAACACACAAACCCGCACTGTTATCATTAACAATACTACACAAACCCGCACTGTTATCATTAACAATACCCCACAAACCCGCACTGTTATCATTAACAATACCACACAAACCGGCACTGTTATCATTAACAATACTACACAAACCCGCACTGTTATCATGAACAATACCACACAAACCCGCACTGTTATCATTAACAATACCACACAAACATGCACTGTTATCATTAACCATACTACACAAACCCGCACTGTTATCATTAACAATACCACACAAACCCACACTGTTATCATTAACAATAACACACAAACCCGCACTGTTATCATTAACAATAACACACAAACCCGCACTGTTATCATTAACAATAACACACAAACCCGCACTGTTATCATTAACAATACTACACAAACCCGCACTGTTATCATTAACAATACCACACAAACCCGCACTGTTATCATTAACAATAACACACAAACCCGCACTGTTATCATTAACAATAACACACAAACCCGCACTGTTATCATTAACAATACTACACAAACCCGCACTGTTATCATTAACAATACTACACAACCCACACTGTTATCATTAACAATACCACACAAACCCGCACTGTTATCATTAACAATACTACACAACCCACACTGTTATCATTAACAATACTACACAAACCCGCACTGTTATCATTAACAATACTACACAAACCCGCACTGTTATCATTAACAATACCACACAAACCCGCACTGTTATCATTAACAATACTACACAACCCACACTGTTATCATTAACAATACTACACAAACCCGCACTGTTATCATTGACAATACTACACAAACCCGCACTGTTATCATTAACAATACTACACAAACCCGCACTAATATCATTAACAATACCACACAAACCCGCACTGTTATCATTAAAAACACTGCACAAACCCGCACTGTTATCATTAACAATAACACACAAACCCGCACTGTTATCATTAACAATAACACACAAACCCGCACTGTTATCATTAACAATAACACACAAACCCGCACTGTTATCATTAACAATACTACACAAACCCGCACTGTTATCATTAACAATACCCCACAAACCCGCACTGTTATCATGAACCATACTACACAAACCCGCACTGTTATCATTAACAATACCACACAAACCCGCACTGTTATCATTAACAATAACACACACACCCGCACTGTTATCATGAATAATACTACACAAATCCGCACTGTTATCATTAACAATACTACACAAACCCGCACTGTTATCATTAACAATACTACACAAACCCGCACTGTTATCATTAACAATACCACACAAACCCGCACTGTTATCATTAACAATACTACACAAACCCGCACTGTTATCATTAACAATAACACACAAACCCGCACTGTTATCATTAACAATACCACACAAACCCGCACTGTTATCATTAACAATACCACTCAAACCCGCACTGTTATGATTAACAACACGACACAAACCCGCACTGTTATCATTAACAATAACACACAAACCCGCACTGTTATCATTAACAATAACACACAAACCCGCACTGTTATCATGAATAATACCACACAAACCCGCACTGTTATCATTAACAATAACACACAAACCCGCACTGTTATCATTAACAATACCACACAAACCCGCACTGTTATCATTAACAATACTACACAAACCCGCACTGTTATCATTAACAATACTACACAACCCACACTGTTATCATTAACAATACCACACAAACCCGCACTGTTATCATTAACAATACTACACAACCCACACTGTTATCATTAACAATACTACACAAACCCGCACTGTTATCATTAACAATACCACACAAACCCGCACTGTTATCATTAACAATACTACACAACCCACACTGTTATCATTAACAATACTACACAAACCCGCACTGTTATCATTGACAATACTACACAAACCCGCACTGTTATCATTAACAATACTACACAAACCCGCACTAATATCATTAACAATACCACACAAACCCGCACTGTTATCATTAAAAACACTGCACAAACCCGCACTGTTATCATTAACAATAACACACAAACCCGCACTGTTATCATTAACAATAACACACAAACCCGCACTGTTATCATTAACAATAACACACAAACCCGCACTGTTATCATTAACAATACAACACAAACCCGCACTGTTATCATTAACAATACCCCACAAACCCGCACTGTTATCATGAACAATACCACACAAACCCGCACTGTTATCATTAACAATACCACACAAACATGCACTGTTATCATTAACCATACTACACAAACCCGCACTGTTATCATTAACAATACCACACAAGCCCGCACTGTTATCATTAACAATAACTCACACACCCGCACTGTTATCATGAATAATACTACACAAACCCGCACTGTTATCATTAACAATACTACACAAACCCGCACTGTTATCATTAACAATACTACACAAACCCGCACTGTTATCATTAACAATACCACACAAACCCGCACTGTTATCATTAACAATACTACACAAACCCGCACTGTTATCATTAACAATAACACACAAACCCGCACTGTTATCATTAACAATACCACACAAATCCGCACTGTTATCATTAACAATACTACACAAACCCGCACTGTTATCATTAACAATAACACACAAACCCGCACTGTTATCATTAACAATACCACACAAACCCGCACTGTTATCATTAACAATACCACTCAAACCCGCACTGTTATCATTAACAACACGACACAAACCCGCACTGTTATCATTAACAATAACACACAAACCCGCACTGTTATCATTAACAATACCACTCAAACCCGCACTGTTATCATTAACAACACGACACAAACCCGCACTGTTATCATTAACAATAACACACAAACCCGCACTGTTATCATTAACAATATCACACAAACCCGCACTGTTATCATTAACAATAACACACAAACCCGCACTGTTATCATGAATAATACCACACAAACCCGCACTGTTATCATTAACAATAACACACAAACCCGCACTGTTATCATTAACAATACCACACAAACCCGCACTGTTATCATTAACAATAACACACAAACCCGCACTGTTATCATTAACAATAACACACAAACCCGCACTGTTATCATTAAAAACACTGCACAAACCCGCACTGTTATCATTAACAATACCACACAAACCCGCACTGTTATCATTAACAATAACACACAAACCCGCACTGTTATCATGAACAATACCACACAAACCCGCATTGTTATCATTAACAATACCACACAAACCCGCACTGTTATCATTAACAATACGACACAAACCCGCACTGTTATCATTAACAACACTACACAAACCCGCACTGTTATCATTAACAATACCACACAAACCCGCACTGTTATCATTAACAACACTACACAAACCCGCACTGCTTTCATTAACAATACCACACAAACCCGCACTATTATCATTAACAATACTACACAAACCCGCACTGTTATCATTAACAATACTACACAAACCCGCACTGTTATCATAATCAATACTACACAAACCCGCACTGTTATCATTAACAATACCACACAAACCCGCACTGTTATCATTAACAATACCACACAAACCCGCAATGTTATCATTAAAAATACCACACAAACCCACACTGTTATCATTAACAATACCACACAAACCCGCACTGTTATCATTAACAATACCACACAAACCCGCACTGTTATCATTAACAATACCACACAAACCCGCACTGTTATCATTAACAACACGAAACAAACCCGCACTGTTATCATTAACAATAACACACAAACCCGCACTGTTATCATTAACAATACCACACAAACCCGCACTGTTATCATTAACAATACCACACAAACCCGCACTGTTATGATTAACAATAACACAAAAACCCGCACTGTTATCATTAACAATACTACACAAACCCGCACTGTTATCATTAACAATACCACACAAACCCGCACTGTTATCATTAACAACACGAAACAAACCCGCACTGTTATCATTAACAATACTACACAAACCCGCACTGTTATCATTAACAATAACACACAAACCCGCACTGTTATCATTAAAAACACTGCACAAACCCGCACTGTTATCATTAACAATACCACACAAACCCGCACTGTTATCATTAACAATAACACACAAACCCGCACTGTTATCATGAACAATACCACACAAACCCGCATTGTTATCATTAACAATACCACACAAACCCGCACTGTTATCATTAACAATACGACACAAACCCGCACTGTTATCATTAACAACACTACACAAACCCGCACTGTTATCATTAACAATACCACACAAACCCGCACTGTTATCATTAACAACACTACACAAACCCGCACTGCTTTCATTAACAATACCACACAAACCCGCACTATTATCATTAACAATACTACACAAACCCGCACTGTTATCATTAACAATACTACACAAACCCGCACTGTTATCATAATCAATACTACACAAACCCGCACTGTTATCATTAACAATACCACACAAACCCGCACTGTTATCATTAACAATACCACACAAACCCGCAATGTTATCATTAAAAATACCACACAAACCCACACTGTTATCATTAACAATACCACACAAACCCGCACTGTTATCATTAACAATACCACACAAACCCGCACTGTTATCATTAACAATACCACACAAACCCGCACTGTTATCATTAACAACACGAAACAAACCCGCACTGTTATCATTAACAATAACACACAAACCCGCACTGTTATCATTAACAATACCACACAAACCCGCACTGTTATCATTAACAATACCACACAAACCCGCACTGTTATGATTAACAATAACACAAAAACCCGCACTGTTATCATTAACAATACTACACAAACCCGCACTGTTATCATTAACAATACCACACAAACCCGCACTGTTATCATTAACAACACGAAACAAACCCGCACTGTTATCATTAACAATACTACACAAACCCGCACTGTTATCATTAACAATAACACACAAACCCGCACTGTTATCATTAACAATACTACACAAACCCGCACTGTTATCATTAACAATACCACACAAACCCGCACTGTTATCATTAACAATAACACACAAACCCGCACTGTTATCATTAACAATACTACACAAACCCGCACTGTTATCATTAACAATACTACACAAACCCGCACTGTTATCATTAACAATACCACACAAACCCGCACTGTTATCATTAACAATACCACACAAACCCGCACTGTTATCATTCACAATACCACACAAACCCGCACTGTTATCATTAACAATACCATACAAACCCGCACTGTTATCATTAACAATACTACACAAACCCGCACTGTTATCATTAACAATACCACTCAAACCCGCACTGTTATCATTAACAATACTACACAAACCCGCACTGTTATCATTAACAATAACACAAAAACCCGCACTGTTATCATTAAAAATAACACAAAAACCCGCACTGTTATCATTAACAATACTACACAAACCCGCACTGTTATCATTAACAATACCACACAAACCCGCACTGTTATCATTAACAATAACACAAAAACCCGCACTGTTATCATTAACAATACTACACAAACCCGCACTGTTATCATTAACAATACCACACAAACCCGCACTGTTATCATTAACAATAACACACAAACCCGCACTGTTATCATTAACAATACCACACAAACCCGCACTGTTATCATTAACAATACTACACAAACCCGCACTGTTATCATTAACAATAACACACAAACCCGCACTGTTATCATTAACGATAACACGCAAACCCGCACTGTTATCATTAACAATAACACACAAACCCGCATTGTTATCATTAACAATAACACACAAACCCGCACTGTTATCATTAACAATACTACACAAACCCGCACTGTTATCATTAACAATACTAAAGAAACCCGCACTGTTATCATTAACAATAACACACAAACCCGCACTGTTATCATTAACAATACCACACAAACCCGCACTGTTATCATAAACAATACTACACAAACCCGCACTGTTATCATTAACAATACTACACAAACCCGCACTGTTATCATTAACAATAACACACAAACCCGCACTGTTATCATTAACAATAACATACAAAACTGCACTGTTATCATTAACAATACTACACAAACCCGCACTGTTATCATTAAGAATAACATACAAACCCGCACTGTTATCATTAACAATACTACACAAACCCACACTGTTGTCATTAACAATACCACACAAACCCGCACTGTTATCATTATCAATACCACACAAATCCGCACTGTTATCATTACCAATACCACACAAACCCGCACTGTTATCATTAACAATACCACACAAACCCGCACTATTATCATTAACAATACTACACAAACCCGCACTGTTATCATTAACAATACTACACAAACCCGCACTGTTATCATTAACAATACTACACAAAACCGCACTGTTATCATTAACAATACCACACAAACCCGCACTGTTATCATTAACAATACCACACAAACCCGCAATGTTATCACTAACAATACCACACAAACCCACACTGTTATCATTAACAATACCACACAAACCCGCACTGTTATCATTAACAATACCACACAAACCCGCACTGTTATCATTAACAATACCACACAAACCCGCACTGTTATCATTAACAATAACACAAAAACCCGCACTGTTATCATTAACAATACTACACAAACCCGCACTGTTATCATTAACAATACCACACAAACCCGCACTGTTATCATTAACAATACTACACAAAACCGCACTGTTATCATTAACAGTACCACAGAAACCCGCCCTGTTATCATTAACAATAACACACAAACCCGCACTGTTATCATTAACAATACTACACAAACCCGCACTGTTATCATTAACAATAACACACAAACCCGCACTGTTTTCATTAACAATACCACACAAACCCGCACTGTTATCATTAACAGTAACACACAAACCCGCACTGTTATCATTAACGATAACACACAAACCCGCACTGTTATCATTAACAATAACACACAAACCCGCATTGTTATCATTAACAATAACACACAAACCCGCACTGTTATCATTAACAATACTACACAAACCCGCACTGTTATCATTAACAATACTACACAAACCCGCACTGTTATCATTAACAATAACACACAAACCCGCACTGTTATCATTAACAATAACATACAAAACCGCACTGTTATCATTAACAATACTACACAAACCCGCACTGTTATCATTAAGAATAACATACAAACACGCACTGTTATCATTAACAATACTACACAAACCCGCACTGTTATCATTAACAATACCACACAAACCCGCACTGTTATCATTAACAATAACACACAAACCCGCACTGTTATCATTAACAATACCACACAAATCCGCACTGTTATCATTACCAATACCACACAAACCCGCACTGTTATCATTAACAATAACACACAAACCCGCACTGTTATCATTAACAATACTACACAAACCCGCACTGTTATCATTAACAATAACACACAAACCAGCACTGTTATCATTAACAATAACACACAAACCCGCACTGTTATAATTAACAATACTACACAAACCCGCACTGTTATCATTAACAATAACACACAAACCCGCACTGTTATCATTAACAATCCTACACAAACCCGCACTGTTATCATTAACAATACCACACAAACCCACACTGTTATCATTAACAATACCACACAAACCCGCACTGTTATCATTAACAATACCACACAAACCCGCACTGTTATCATTAACAATACCACACAAATCCGCACTGTTATCATTAAGAATACCACACAAACCCGCACTGTTATCATTAACAATAAAACACAAACCCGCACTGTTATTATTAACAATAACACACAAACCCTCACTGTTATCATTAACAATACTACACAAACCCGCACTGTTATCATTAACAATACTACACAAACCCGCACTGTTATCATTAACAATACCACACAAACCCGCACTGTTATCATTAACAATAACACACAAACCAGCACTGTTATCATTAACAATACTACACAAACCCGCACTGTTATCATTAACAATACCATACAAACCCGCACTGTTATCATTAACAATACTACACAAACCCGCACTGTTATCATTAACAATACCACTCAAACCCGCACTGTTATCATTAACAATACTACACAAACCCGCACTGTTATCATTAACAATAACACAAAAACCCGCACTGTTATCATTAAAAATAACACAAAAACCCGCACTGTTATCATTAACAATACTACACAAACCCGCACTGTTATCATTAACAATACCACACAAACCCGCACTGTTATCATTAACAATAACACAAAAACCCGCACTGTTATCATTAACAATACTACACAAACCCGCACTGTTATCATTAACAATACCACACAAACCCGCACTGTTATCATTAACAATACTACACAAACCCGCACTGTTATCATTAACAATAACACACAAACCCGCACTGTTATCATTAACAATACCACACAAACCCGCACTGTTATCATTAACAATACTACACAAACCCGCACTGTTATCATTAACAATAACACACAAACCCGCACTGTTATCATTAACGATAACACGCAAACCCGCACTGTTATCATTAACAATAACACACAAACCCGCATTGTTATCATTAACAATAACACACAAACCCGCACTGTTATCATTAACAATACTACACAAACCCGCACTGTTATCATTAACAATACTAAAGAAACCCGCACTGTTATCATTAACAATAACACACAAACCCGCACTGTTATCATTAACAATACCACACAAACCCGCACTGTTATCATAAACAATACTACACAAACCCGCACTGTTATCATTAACAATACTACACAAACCCGCACTGTTATCATTAACAATAACACACAAACCCGCACTGTTATCATTAACAATAACATACAAAACTGCACTGTTATCATTAACAATACTACACAAACCCGCACTGTTATCATTAAGAATAACATACAAACCCGCACTGTTATCATTAACAATACTACACAAACCCACACTGTTGTCATTAACAATACCACACAAACCCGCACTGTTATCATTATCAATACCACACAAATCCGCACTGTTATCATTACCAATACCACACAAACCCGCACTGTTATCATTAACAATACCACACAAACCCGCACTATTATCATTAACAATACTACACAAACCCGCACTGTTATCATTAACAATACTACACAAACCCGCACTGTTATCATTAACAATACTACACAAAACCGCACTGTTATCATTAACAATACCACACAAACCCGCACTGTTATCATTAACAATACCACACAAACCCGCAATGTTATCACTAACAATACCACACAAACCCACACTGTTATCATTAACAATACCACACAAACCCGCACTGTTATCATTAACAATACCACACAAACCCGCACTGTTATCATTAACAATACCACACAAACCCGCACTGTTATCATTAACAATAACACAAAAACCCGCACTGTTATCATTAACAATACTACACAAACCCGCACTGTTATCATTAACAATACCACACAAACCCGCACTGTTATCATTAACAATACTACACAAAACCGCACTGTTATCATTAACAGTACCACAGAAACCCGCCCTGTTATCATTAACAATAACACACAAACCCGCACTGTTATCATTAACAATACTACACAAACCCGCACTGTTATCATTAACAATAACACACAAACCCGCACTGTTTTCATTAACAATACCACACAAACCCGCACTGTTATCATTAACAGTAACACACAAACCCGCACTGTTATCATTAACGATAACACACAAACCCGCACTGTTATCATTAACAATAACACACAAACCCGCATTGTTATCATTAACAATAACACACAAACCCGCACTGTTATCATTAACAATACTACACAAACCCGCACTGTTATCATTAACAATACTACACAAACCCGCACTGTTATCATTAACAATAACACACAAACCCGCACTGTTATCATTAACAATAACATACAAAACCGCACTGTTATCATTAACAATACTACACAAACCCGCACTGTTATCATTAAGAATAACATACAAACACGCACTGTTATCATTAACAATACTACACAAACCCGCACTGTTATCATTAACAATACCACACAAACCCGCACTGTTATCATTAACAATAACACACAAACCCGCACTGTTATCATTAACAATACCACACAAATCCGCACTGTTATCATTACCAATACCACACAAACCCGCACTGTTATCATTAACAATAACACACAAACCCGCACTGTTATCATTAACAATACTACACAAACCCGCACTGTTATCATTAACAATAACACACAAACCAGCACTGTTATCATTAACAATAACACACAAACCCGCACTGTTATAATTAACAATACTACACAAACCCGCACTGTTATCATTAACAATAACACACAAACCCGCACTGTTATCATTAACAATCCTACACAAACCCGCACTGTTATCATTAACAATACCACACAAACCCACACTGTTATCATTAACAATACCACACAAACCCGCACTGTTATCATTAACAATACCACACAAACCCGCACTGTTATCATTAACAATACCACACAAATCCGCACTGTTATCATTAAGAATACCACACAAACCCGCACTGTTATCATTAACAATAAAACACAAACCCGCACTGTTATTATTAACAATAACACACAAACCCTCACTGTTATCATTAACAATACTACACAAACCCGCACTGTTATCATTAACAATACTACACAAACCCGCACTGTTATCATTAACAATACCACACAAACCCGCACTGTTATCATTAACAATAACACACAAACCAGCACTGTTATCATTAACAATACCACACAAACCCGCACTGTTATCATTAACAATAACACACAAACCCGCACTGTTATCATTAACAATAACACACAAACCCGCACTGTTATCATTAACAATACTACACAAACCCGCAGTGTTATCATTAACAATAACACACAAACACGCACTGCTATCATTAACAATACCACACAAACCCGCACTGTTATCATTAACAATACCACACAAACCCACACTGTTATCATTAACAATAACACACAAACCCGCACTGTTATCATTAACAATACCACACAAACCCGCACTGTTATCATTAACAATACCACACAAACCCGCACTGTTATCATTAACAATACTACACAAACCCGCACTGTTATCATTAACAATAACACACAAACCCACACTGTTATCATTAACAATACCACACAAACCCGCACTGGTATCATTAACAATACTACACAAACCCGCAATGTTATCACTAACAATACCACACAAACCCACACTGTTATCATTAACAATAACACACAAACCCGCACTGTTATCATTAACAATAACACACAAACACGCACTGTTATCATTAACAATACCACACAAACCCGCACTGTTATCATTAACAATACTACACAAACCCGCAATGTTATCACTAACAATAACACACAAACCCGCACTGTTATCATTAACAATAACACACAAACCCGCACTGTTATCATTAACAATACCACACAAACCCGCACTGTTATCATTAACAATACCACACAAACCCGCACTGTTATCATTAACAATACTACACAAACCCGCAATGTTATCACTAACAATACCACACAAACCCGCACTGTTATCATTAACAATAACACACAAACCCGCACTGTTATCATTAACAATAACACACAAACCCGCACTGTTATCATTAACAATAACACACAAACCCGCACTGTTATCATTAACAATAACACACAAACCCGCACTGTTATCATTAACAATAACACACAAACCCGCACTGTTATCATTAACAATAACACACAAACCCGCACTGTTATCATTAACAATCACACACAAACCCGCACAGTTATCATTAACAATACTACACAAACCCACACTGTTATCATTAACAATACCACACAAACCCGCACTGTTATCATTAACAATACCACACAAACCCGCACTGTTATCATTAACAACACGAAACAAACCCGCACTGTTATCATTAACAATACCACACAAACACGCACTGTTATCATTAACAATACCACACAAAAACCCGCACTGTTATTATTAACAATACCACACAAACACGCACTGTTATCATTAACAATACCACACAAAAACCCGCACTGTTATTATTAACAATACCACACAAACACGCACTGTTATCATTAACAATACCACACAAAAACCCGCACTGTTATCATTAACAATAACACACAAACCCGCACTGTTATCATTAACAATACCACACAAACCCGCACTGTTATCATTAACAATAACACATAAACCCGCACTGTTATCATTAAAAATACTACACAAACCCGCACTGTTATCATTAACAATACCACACAAACCCGCACTGTTATCATTAACAACACAAAACAAACCCGCACAGTTATCATTAACAATACTACACAAACCCGCACTGTTATCATTAACAATAACACACAAACCCGCACTGTTATCATTAACAATACTACACAAACCCGCACTGTTATCATTAACAATAACACACAAACCTGCACTGTTATCATTAACAATACCACACAAACCCGCACTGTTATCATTAACAATACTACACAAACCCGCACTGTTATCATTAACAATAACACACAAACCCGCACTGTTATCATTAACAATAACATACAAAACCGCACTGTTATCATTAACAATACTACACAAACCCGCACTGTTATCATTAAGAATAACATACAAACCCGCACTGTTATCATTAACAATACTACACAAACCCGCACTGTTATCATTAACAATACCACACAAACCCGCACTGTTATCATTAACAATAACACAGAAACCCGCACTGTTATCATTAACAATACCACACAAATCCGCACTGTTATCATTACCAATACCACACAAACCCGCACTGTTATCATTAACAATAACACACAAACCCGCACTGTTATCATTAACAATACTACACAAACCCGCACTGTTATTATTAACAATAACACACAAACCAGCACTGTTATGATTAACAATACCACACAAACCCGCACTGTTATAATTAACAATACTACACAAACCCGCACTGTTATCATTAACAATACTACACAAACCCGCACTGTTATCATTAACAATACCACACAAATCCGCACTGTTATCATTAACAATACTACACAAACCCGCACTGTTATCATTAACAATACCACACAAACACGCACAGTTATCATTAACAATACTACACAAAACCGCACTGTTATCATTAACAATACTACACAAACCCGCACTAATATCATTAACAATACCACACAAACCCGCACTGTTATCATTAACAACACTACACAAACCCGCACTGTTATCATTAACAATAAAACACAAACCCGCACTGTTATCATTAACAATAACACACAAACCCGCACTGTTATCATTAACAATACTACACAAACCCGCACTGTTATCATTAACAATAACACACAAACCCGCACTGTTATCATTAACAATACCACACAAACCCCCACTGTTATCATTAACAATCCCACACAAACCCGCACTGTTATCATTAACAATACTACACAAACCCGCACTGTTATAATTAACAATACTACACAAACCCGCACATTTATCATGAACAATACCACACAAACCCGCACTGTTATCATGAACAATACCACACAAACCCGCATTGTTATCATGAACAATACCACACAAATCCGCACTGTTATCATGAACAATACCACACAAACCCGCATTGTTATCATGAACAATACCACACAAACCCGCACTGTTATCATTAACAATACTACACAAACCCGCACTGTTATCATTAACAACACTACACAAACTCGCACTGTTATCATTAACAACACTACACAAACCCGCACTGTTATAATTAACAATACCACACAAACCCGCACTATTATCATTAACAATGCTACACAAACCCGCACTGTTATCATTAACAATACCATAAAACCCGCAGTGTTATCATTAACAATACTACACAAACCCGCACTGTTATCATCAACAATACTACACAAACCCGCACCGTTATCATTAACAATACCACACAAACCCGCACTGTTATCATTAACAACACGAAAGAAACCCACACTGTTATCATTAACAATACTACACAAACCCGCACTGTTATCATTAACAATACTACACAAACCCGCACTTTTATCATTAACGATAACACACAATCCCGCACTGTTATCATTAACAATACTACACAAACCCGCACTGTTATCATTAACAATGCTACACATACCCGCACTGTTATCATTAACAATACCACACAAACCCGCACTGTTATCATTAACAATACTACACAAACCCGCAATGTTATCACTAACAATACCACACAAACCCACACTGTTATCATTAACAATAACACACAAACCCGCACTGTTATCATTAACAATAACACACAAACCCGCACTGTTATCATTAACAATAACACACAAACCCGCACTGTTATCATTAACAATAACACACAAACCCGCACTGTTATCATTAACAATAACACACAAACCCGCACTGTTATCATTAACAATAACACACAAACCCGCACTGTTATCATTAACAATAACACACAAACCCGCACTGTTATCATTAACAATCACACACAAACCCGCACAGTTATCATTAACAATACTACACAAACCCACACTGTTATCATTAACAATACCACACAAACCCGCACTGTTATCATTAACAATACCACACAAACCCGCACTGTTATCATTAACAACACGAAACAAACCCGCACTGTTATCATTAACAATAACACACAAACCCGCACTGTTATCATTAACAATACTACACAAACCCGCACTGTTATCATTAACAATACTACACAAACACGCACTGTTATCATTAACAATACGACACAAACCCGCACTGTTATCATTAACAATAACATACAAATCCGCACTGTTATCATTAACAATACTACACAAACCCGCACTGTTATCATTAACAATACCACACAAACCCGCACTGTTATCATTAACAACACAAAACAAACCCGCACAGTTATCATTAACAATACTACACAAACCCGCACTGTTATCATTAACAATAACACACAAACCCGCACTGTTATCATTAACAATACTACACAAACCCGCACTGTTATCATTAACAATACGACACAAACCCGCACTGTTATCATTAACAATAACATACAAATCCGCACTGTTATCATTAACAATACTACACAAATCCGCACTGTTATCATTAACAATACCACACAAACCCACACTGTTATCATGAACAATAACACACAATCCCGCACTGTTATCATTAACAATACTACACAAACCCACACTGTTATCATTAACAACACTACACAAACCCGCACTGTTATCATTAACAACACTACACAAACCCGCACTGCTTTCATTAACAATACCACACAAACCCGCACTATTATCATTAACAATACTACACAAACCCGCACTGTTATCATTAACAATACTACACAAAACCGCACTATTATCATTAACAATACCACACAAACCCGCACTGTTATCATTAACAATACCACACAAACCCGCACTGTTATCATTAACAATACTACACAAACCCGCACTGTTATCATTAACAATACTACACAAACCCGCACTGTTATCATTAACAATACTACACAAACCCGCACTGTTATCATTAACAATACCACACAAACCCGCACTGTTATCATTAACAATACTACACAAACCCGCACTGTTATCATTAACAATAACACACAAACCGGCACTGTTATCATTAACAATACCACACAAACCCGCACTGTTATCATTAACAATACTACACAAAGCCGCACTGTTATCATTAACAATACCACACAAACCCGCACTGTTATCATTAACAATACCACACAAACCCGCACTGTTATCATTAACAATACCACACAAACCCGCACTGTTATCATTAACAATAACATACAAATCCGCACTGTTATCATTAACAATACTACACAAACCCGCACTGTTATCATTAACAATAACACACAAACCTGCACTGTTATCATTAACAATACCACACAAACCCGCACTGTTATCATTAACAATACTACACAAACCCGCACTGTTATCATTAACAATAACACACAAACCCGCACTGATATCATTAACAATAACATACAAACCCGCACTGTTATCATTAACAATACGACACAAACCCGCACTGTTATCATTAACAATAACATACAAATCCGCACTGTTATCATTAACAATAACATACAAATCCGCACTGTTATCATTAACAATACTACACAAACCCGCACTGTTATCATTAACAATAACACACAAACCTGCACTGTTATCATTAACAATACCACACAAACCCGCACTGTTATCATTAACAATACTACACAAACCCGCACTGTTATCATTAACAATAACACACAAACCCGCACTGATATCATTAACAATAACACACAATCCCGCACTGTTATCATTAACAATACTACACAAACCCGCACTGTTATCATTAACAACACTACACAAACCCGCACTGTTATCATTAACAACACTACACAAACCCGCACTGCTTTCATTAACAATACCACACAAACCCGCACTATTATCATTAACAATACTACACAAACCCGCACTGTTATCATTAACAATACTACACAAAACCGCACTGTTATCATTAACAATACCACACAAACCCGCACTGTTATCATTAACAATACCACACAAACCCGCACTGTTATCATTAACAATAACACACAAACCCGCACTGTTATCATTAAAAATACTACACAAACCCGCACTGTTATCATTAACAATACCACACAAACCCGCACTGTTATCATTAACAATACTACACAAACCCGCACTGTTATCATTAACAATAACACACAAACCTGCACTGTTATCATTAACAATACCACACAAACCCGCACTGTTATCATTAACAATACTACACAAACCCGCACTGTTATCATTAACAATACCACACAAAACCGCACTGTTATCATTAACAATACCACACAAACCCGCACTGTTATCATTAACAATACCACACAAACCCGCACTGTTATCATTAACAATAACATACAAATCCGCACTGTTATCATTAACAATACTACACAAACCCGCACTGTTATCATTAACAATAACACACAAACCTGCACTGTTATCATTAACAATACCACACAAACCCGCACTGTTATCATTAACAATACTACACAAACCCGCACTGTTATCATTAACAATAACACACAAACCCGCACTGATATCATTAACAATAACATACAAACCCGCACTGTTATCATTAACAATACGACACAAACCCGCACTGTTATCATTAACAATAACATACAAATCCGCACTGTTATCATTAACAATACTACACAAATCCGCACTGTTATCATTAACAATACCACACAAACCCACACTGTTATCATGAACAATAACACACAATCCCGCACTGTTATCATTAACAATACTACACAAACCCGCACTGTTATCATTAACAACACTACACAAACCCGCACTGTTATCATTAACAATACCACACAAACCCACACTGTTATCATGAACAATAACACACAATCCCGCACTGTTATCATTAACAATACTACACAAACCCGCACTGTTATCATTAACAACACTACACAAACCCGCACTGTTATCATTAACAACACTACACAAACCCGCACTGCTTTCATTAACAATACCACACAAACCCGCACTATTATCATTAACAATACTACACAAACCCGCACTGTTATCATTAACAATACTACACAAAACCGCACTGTTATCATTAACAATACCACACAAACCCGCACTGTTATCATTAACAATAACACACAAACCCGCACTGTTATCATTAAAAATACTACACAAACCCGCACTGTTATCATTAACAATAACACACAAACCTGCACTGTTATCATTAACAATACCACACAAACCCGCACTGTTATCATTAACAATACTACACAAACCCGCACTGTTATCATTAACAATACCACACAAACCCGCACTGTTATCATTAACAATACCACACAAACCCGCACTGTTATCATTAACAATACCACACAAACCCGCACTGTTATCATTAACAATAACATACAAATCCGCACTGTTATCATTAACAATACTGCACAAATCCGCACTGTTATCATTAACAATACCACACAAACCCACACTGTTATCATGAACAATAACACACAATCCCGCACTGTTATCATTAACAATACCACACAAACCCGCACTGTTATCATTAACAACACTACACAAACCCGCACTGTTATCATTAACAACACTACACAAACCCGCACTGCTTTCATTAACAATACCACACAAACCCGCACTATTATCATTAACAATACTACACAAACCCGCACTGTTATCATGAACAATACTACACAAAACCGCACTGTTATCATTAACAATACCACACAAACCCGCACTGTTATCATTAACAATACCACACAAACCCGCACTGTTATCATTAACAACACGAAACAAACCCGCACTGTTATCATTAACAATACTACACAAACCCGCACTGTTATCATTAACAATACTACACAAACCCGCACAGTTATCATTAACAATACTAATGATAACTCAGTTATCCTCAGACAGGAACTTGCAGAGGTAGATTGGGGGAGACTATTGGCAGACAAAGGGACGGCTGGTAAATGGGAGGCTTTTAAAAATGTGTTAACCAGGGTGCAGGGTAAGCACATTCCCTTTAGAGTGAAGGGCAAGGCTGGTAGAAGTAGGGAACCCTGGATGAGTCGAGATATTGAGACTCTGGTCAAAAAGAAGAAGGAGGCATATGACGTACATAAGCAACTGGGATCAAGTAGATCCCTTGAAGAGTATAGAGATTGTCGAAATTGAGTTAAGAGGGAAATCAGGAGGGCAAAAAGGGGACATGAAATTGCTTTGGCAAATAATGCAAGGGTGAATCCAAAGAGATTCTACAGATACATAAAGGGGAAAAGAGTAACTAGGGACAGAGTAGGGCCTCTTAAGGATCAACAAGGGCATCTATGTGCAGAGCCACAAGAGTTGGGTGAGATCCTGAATGAATATTTCTCATCGGTATTCACGGTGGAGAAAGGCATGGATGTTAGGAAACTAAGGGAAATAAATAGTGATGTCTTGAGAAGTGTGCATATTACAGAGGAGGAGGTGCTGGAAGTCTTAAAGCGCATCAAGGTAGATAAATCCCCGGGACCTGATGAAATGTATCCCAGGATGTTGTGGGAGGCTAGGGAGGAAATTGCGGGTCCCCTAACCGAGATATTTGAATCATCGGCAGCCACAGGTGAGGTGCCTGAAGATTGGAGAGTGGCGAATGTTGTGCCCTTGTTTAAGAAGGGCAGCAGGGAAAAGCCTGGGAACTACAGACCGGTGAGCCTAACGTCTGTAGTAGGTAAGTTGCGAGAAGGTATTCTGAGAGACAGGATCTACAAGCATTTAGAGAGGCAAGGACTGATTCGGAGCAGTCAGCATGGCTTTGTGCGTGGAAAATCATGTCTCACAAATTTGATTGAGTTTTTTGAGGGAGTGACCAAGAAGGTAGATGAGGGCAGTGCAGTAGACGTTGTCTACATGGACTTTAGCAAAGCCTTTGACAAGGTACCGCATGGTAGGTTGTTGCAGAAGGTTAAAGCTCACGGGATCCAGGGTGAGGTTGCCAATTGGATTCAAAATTGGCTGGACGACAGAAGGCAGAGGGTGGTTGTAGAGGGTTGTTTTTCAAACTGGAGGCCTGTGACCAGTGGTGTGCCTCAGGGATCGGTGCTGGGTCCACTGTTATTTGTGATTTATATTAATGATTTGGATGAGAATTTAGGAGGCATGGTTAGTAAGTTTGCAGAAGACACCAAGATTGGTGGCAGAGTGGATAGTGAAGAAGGTTATCTAGGATTGCAACGGGATCTTGATCAATTAGGCCAGTGGGCCGACGAATGGCAGATGGAGTTTAATTTAGATAAATGTGAGGTGATGCATTTTGGCAGATCGAATCAGGCCAGGACCTACTCAGTTAATGGTATGGCGTTGGGGAGAGTTATAGAACAAAGAGATCTAGGAGTACAGGTTCATAGCTCCTTGAAGGTGGAGTCGCAGGTGGACAGGGTGGTGAAGAAGGCATTCGGCATGCTTGGTTTCATTGGTCAGAACATTGAATATAGGAGTTGGGACGTCTTGTTGAAGTTGTACAAGACATTGGTACGGCCACACTTGGAATACTGTGTGCAGTTCTGGTCACCCTATTATAGAAAGGATATTATTAAACTAGAAAGAGTGCAGAAAAGATTTACTAGGATGTTGCCGGGACTTGATGGTTTGAGTTATAAGGAGAGGCTGGATAGACTGGGACTTTTTTCCCTGGAGCGTAGGAGGCTTAGGGGTGATCTTATAGAGGTCTATAAAATAATGAGGGGCATAGATAAGGTAGATAGTCAACATCTTTTCCCAAAGGTAGGGGAGTCTAAAACTAGAGGGCATAGGTTTAAGGTGAGAGGGGAGAGATTCAGAAGGGCCCAGAGGGGCAATTTCTTCACTCAGAGGGTAGTGAGTGTCTGGAATGGGCTGCCAGAGGTAGTAGTAGAGGCGGGTACAATTGTGTCTTTCAAAAAGCATTTAGATGGTTACATGGGTAAGATGGGTATAGAGGGTTATGGGCCAAGTGCGGGCAACTGGGACTAGCTTAATGGTAAAAACTGGGCGGCATGGACTGGTTGGGCTGAAGGGCCTGTTTCCATGCTGTAAACTTCTATGATTCTATGAACACACAAACCCGCACTGTTATCATTAACAATACCACACAAACACGCACTGTTATCATTAACAACACGACACAAACCCGCACTGTTATCATTAACAATACCACACAAAACCGCACTGTTATCATTAACAATACCACACAAACCCGCACTGTTATCATTAACAATACCACACAAACCCGCACTGTTATCATTAACAATACTACACAAACCCGCACTGTTATCATTAACAATACTACACAAACCCGCACTGTTATCATTAACAACACTACACAAACCCGCACTGTTATCATTAACAACACTACACAAACCCGCACTGCTTTCATTAACAATACCACACAAACCCGCACTGTTATCATTAACAATACCACACAAACCCGCAATGTTATCACTAACAATACCACACAAACCCACACTGTTATCATTAACAATACCACACAAACCCGCACTGTTATCATTAACAATACCACACAAACCCGCACTGTTATCATTAACAATACCACACAAACCCGCACTGTTATCATTAACAATACCACACAAACCCGCACTGTTATCATTAACAATACCACACAAACCCGCACTGTTATCATTAACAATACCACACAAACCCGCACTGTTATCACTAACAATACCACACAAACCCGCACTGTTAGCATTAACAATAACACAAAAACCCGCACTGTTATCATTAACAATACTACACAAACCCGCACTGTTATCATTAACAATAACACACAAACCCGCACTGTTATCATTAACAATACTACACAAACCCGCACTGTTATCATTAACAATACCACACAAACCCGCACTGTTATCATTAACAATACTACACAAACCCGCACTGTTATCATTAACAGTACCACAGAAACCCGCCCTGTTATCATTAACAATAACACACAAACCCGCACTGTTATCATTAACAATACTACACAAACCCGCACTGTTATCATTAACAATAACACACAAACCCGCACTGTTATCATTAACAATACCACACAAACCCGCACTGTTATCATTAACAATACTACACAAACCCGCACTGTTATCATTAACAATAACACACAAACCCGCACTGTTATCATCAACAATACCACACAAACCCGCACTGTTATCATCAACAATACCACACAAACCCGCACTGTTATCATTAACAATACTACACAAACCCGCACTGTTATCATTAACAATACTACACAAACCCGCACTGTTATCATTAACAATACCACACAAACCCGCACTGTTATCATTAACAATAACACACAAACCCGCACTGGTATCATTAACAATAACATACAAAACCGCACTGTTATCATTAACAATACTACACAAACCCGCACTGTTATCATTAAGAATAACATACAAACCCGCACTGTTATCATTAACGATACTACACAAACCCGCACTGTTATCATTAACAATACCACACAAACCCGCACTGTTATCATTAACAATAACACACAAACCCGCACTGTTATCATTAACAATACTACACAAACCCGCACTGTTATCATTAAGAATAACATACAAACCCGCACTGTTATCATTAACAATACTACACAAACCCGCACTGTTATCATTAACAATACCACACAAACCCGCACTGTTATCATTAACAATACCACACAAACCCGCACTGTTATCATTAACAATACCACACAAATCCGCACTGTTATCATTAACAATAACACACAAACCCGCACTGTTATCATTAACAATAGTACACAAACCCGCACTGTTATCATTAACAATACCACACAAACCCGCACTGTTATCATTAACAATACCACACAAATCCGCACTGTTATCATTAACAATAACACACAAACCCGCACTGTTATCATTAACAATACTACACAAACCCGCACTGTTATCATTAACAATACCACACAAACCCGCACTGTTATCATTACCAATACCACACAAACCCGCACTGTTATCATTAACAATAACACACAAACCCGCACTGTTATCATTAACAATACTACACAAACCCGCACTGTTATCATTAACAATAACACACAAACCAGCACTGCTTTCATTAACAATACCACACAAACCCGCACTGTTATCATTAACAATACCACACAAACCCGCACTGTTATCATTAACAATACCACACAAACCCGCACTGTTATCATTAACAATAACACAAAAACCCGCACTGTTATCATTAACAATACTACACAAACCCGCACTGTTATCATTAACAATACCACACAAACCCGCACTGATATCATTAACAATACTACACAAACCCGCACTGTTATCATTAACAGTACCACAGAAACCCGCCCTGTTATCATTAACAATAACACACAAACCCGCACTGTTATCATTAACAATACTACACAAACCCGCACTGTTATCATTAACAATACCACACAAACCCGCACTGTTATCATAAACAATATTACACAAACCCGCACTGTTATCATTAACAGTACCACAGAAACCCGCCCTGTTATCATTAACAATAACACACAAACCCGCACTGTTATCAATAACAATACTACACAAACCCGCACTGTTATCATTAACAATAACACACAAACCCGCACTGTTATCATTAACAATACCACACAAACCCGCACTGTTATCATAAACAATACTACACAAACCCGCACTGTTATCATTAACAATAACACACAAACCCGCACTGTTATCATTAACAATACCACACAAACCCGCACTGTTATCATTAACAATACTACACAAACCCGCACTGTTATCATTAACAATAACACACAAACCCGCACTGTTATCTTTAACAATAACATACAAAACCGCACTGTTATCATTAACAATACTACACAAACCCGCACTGTTATCATTAAGAATAACATACAAACCCGCACTGTTATCATTAACAATACTACACAAACCCGCACTGTTATCATTAACAATACCACACAAACCCGCACTGTTATCATTAACAATAACACACAAACCCGCACTGTTATCATTAACAATACCACACAAATCCGCACTGTTATCATTACCAATACCACACAAACCCGCACTGTTATCATTAACAATAACACACAAACCCGCACTGTTATCATTAACAATACTACACAAACCCGCACTGTTATCATTAACAATAACACACAAACCAGCACTGTTATCATTAACAATACCACACAAACCCGCACTGTTATAATTAACAATACTACACAAACCCGCACTGTTATCATTAACAATAACACACAAACCCGCACTGTTATCATTAACAATAACATACAAACCCGCACTGTTATCATTAACAATACTACACAAACCCGCACTGTTATCATTAACAATACCACACAAACCCACACTGTTATCATTAACAATACCACACAAACCCGCACTGTTATCATTAACAATACCACACAAACCCGCACTGTTATCATTAACAATACCACACAAATCCGCACTGTTATCATTAACAATAACACACAAACCCGCACTGTTATCATTAACAATAGTACACAAACCCGCACTGTTATCATTAACAATACCACACAAACCCGCACTGTTATCATTAACAATACCACACAAATCCGCACTGTTATCATTAACAATAACACACAAACCCGCACTGTTATCATTAACAATACTACACAAACCCGCACTGTTATCATTAACAATACCACACAAACCCGCACTGTTATCATTACCAATACCACACAAACCCGCACTGTTATCATTAACAATAACACACAAACCCGCACTGTTATCATTAACAATACTACACAAACCCGCACTGTTATCATTAACAATAACACACAAACCAGCACTGCTTTCATTAACAATACCACACAAACCCGCACTGTTATCATTAACAATACCACACAAACCCGCACTGTTATCATTAACAATACCACACAAACCCGCACTGTTATCATTAACAATAACACAAAAACCCGCACTGTTATCATTAACAATACTACACAAACCCGCACTGTTATCATTAACAATACCACACAAACCCGCACTGTTATCATTAACAATACTACACAAACCCGCACTGTTATCATTAACAGTACCACAGAAACCCGCCCTGTTATCATTAACAATAACACACAAACCCGCACTGTTATCATTAACAATACTACACAAACCCGCACTGTTATCATTAACAATACCACACAAACCCGCACTGTTATCATAAACAATATTACACAAACCCGCACTGTTATCATTAACAGTACCACAGAAACCCGCCCTGTTATCATTAACAATAACACACAAACCCGCACTGTTATCAATAACAATACTACACAAACCCGCACTGTTATCGTTAACAATAACACACAAACCCGCACTGTTATCATTAACAATACCACACAAACCCGCACTGTTATCATAAACAATACTACACAAACCCGCACTGTTATCATTAACAATAACACACAAACCCGCACTGTTATCATTAACAATACCACACAAACCCGCACTGTTATCATTAACAATACTACACAAACCCGCACTGTTATCATTAACAATAACACACAAACCCGCACTGTTATCTTTAACAATAACATACAAAACCGCACTGTTATCATTAACAATACTACACAAACCCGCACTGTTATCATTAAGAATAACATACAAACCCGCACTGTTATCATTAACAATACTACACAAACCCGCACTGTTATCATTAACAATACCACACAAACCCGCACTGTTATCATTAACAATAACACACAAACCCGCACTGTTATCATTAACAATACCACACAAATCCGCACTGTTATCATTACCAATACCACACAAACCCGCACTGTTATCATTAACAATAACACACAAACCCGCACTGTTATCATTAACAATACTACACAAACCCGCACTGTTATCATTAACAATAACACACAAACCAGCACTGTTATCATTAACAATACCACACAAACCCGCACTGTTATAATTAACAATACTACACAAACCCGCACTGTTATCATTAACAATAACACACAAACCCGCACTGTTATCATTAACAATAACATACAAACCCGCACTGTTATCATTAACAATACTACACAAACCCGCACTGTTATCATTAACAATACCACACAAACCCACACTGTTATCATTAACAATACCACACAAACCCGCACTGTTATCATTAACAATACCACACAAACCCGCACTGTTATCATTAACAATAACACACAAACCCACACTGTTATCATTAACAATACCACACAAATCCGCACTGTTATCATTAACAATACTACACAAACCCGCACTGTTATCATTAACAATACCACACAAACACGCACTGTTATCATTAACAATACTACACAAAACCGCACTGTTATCATTAACAATACTACACAAACCCGCACTAATATCATTAACAATACCACACAAACCCGCACTGTTATCATTAACAATACTACACAAACCCGCACTGTTATCATTAACAATACTACACAAACCCGCACTGTTATCATTAACAATACCACACAAATCCGCACTGTTATCATTAACAATACTACACAAACCCGCACTGTTATCATTAACAATACCACACAAACACGCACTGTTATCATTAACAATACTACACAAAACCGCACTGTTATCATTAACAATACTACACAAACCCGCACTAATATCATTAACAATACCACACAAACCCGCACTGTTATCATTAACAACACAACACAAACGCGCACTGTTATCATTAACAATAAAACACAAACCCGCACTGTTATCATTAACAATACTACAAAAACCCGCACTGTTATCATTAACAATAACACACAAACCCGCACTGTTATCATTAACAATACTACACAAACCCGCACTGTTATCATTAACAGTACCACAGAAACCCGCCCTGTTATCATTAACAATAACACACAAACCCGCACTGTTATCATTAACAATACTACACAAACCCGCACTGTTATCATTAACAATACCACACAAACCCGCACTGTTATCATTAACAATATTACACAAACCCGCACTGTTATCATTAACAGTATCACAGAAACCCGCCCTGTTATCATTAACAATAACACACAAACCCGCACTGTTATCAATAACAATACTACACAAACCCGCACTGTTATCATTAACAATAACACACAAACCCGCACTGTTATCATTAACAATACCACACAAACCCGCACTGTTATCATAAACAATACTACACAAACCCGCACTGTTATCATTAACAATAACACACAAACCCGCACTGTTATCATTAACAATACCACACAAACCCGCACTGTTATCATTAACAATACTACACAAACCCGCACTGTTATCATTAACAATAACACACAAACCCGCACTGTTATCATTAACAATACCACTAAACCCGCACTGTTATCATTAACAATACTACACAAACCCGCACTGTTATCATTAACAATAACACACAAACCCGCATTGTTATCATTAACAATACCACACAAACCCGCACTGTTATCATTAACAATACTACACAAACCCGCACTGTTATCATTAACAATAACACACAAACCCGCACTGTTATCATTAACAATAACATACAAAACCGCACTGTTATCATTAACAATACTACACAAACCCGCACTGTTATCATTAAGAATAACATACAAACCCGCACTGTTATCATTAACGATACTACACAAACCCGCACTGTTATCATTAACAATACCACACAAACCCGCACTGTTATCATTAACAATAACACACAAACCCGCACTGTTATCATTAACAATACTACACAAACCCGCACTGTTATCATTAAGAATAACATACAAACCCGCACTGTTATCATTAACAATACTACACAAACCCGCACTGTTATCATTAACAATACCACACAAACCCGCACTGTTATCATTAACAATACCACACAAACCCGCACTGTTATCATTAACAATACCACACAAATCCGCACTGTTATCATTAACAATAACACACAAACCCGCACTGTTATCATTAACAATAGTACACAAACCCGCACTGTTATCATTAACAATACCACACAAACCCGCACTGTTATCATTAACAATACCACACAAATCCGCACTGTTATCATTAACAATAACACACAAACCCGCACTGTTATCATTAACAATACTACACAAACCCGCACTGTTATCATTAACAATACCACACAAACCCGCACTGTTATCATTACCAATACCACACAAACCCGCACTGTTATCATTAACAATAACACACAAACCCGCACTGTTATCATTAACAATACTACACAAACCCGCACTGTTATCATTAACAATAACACACAAACCAGCACTGCTTTCATTAACAATACCACACAAACCCGCACTGTTATCATTAACAATACCACACAAACCCGCACTGTTATCATTAACAATACTACACAAACCCGCACTGTTATCATTAACAATAACACACAAACCCGCACTGTTATCTTTAACAATAACATACAAAACCGCACTGTTATCATTAACAATACTACACAAACCCGCACTGTTATCATTAAGAATAACATACAAACCCGCACTGTTATCATTAACAATACTACACAAACCCGCACTGTTATCATTAACAATACCACACAAACCCGCACTGTTATCATTAACAATAACACACAAACCCGCACTGTTATCATTAACAATACCACACAAATCCGCACTGTTATCATTACCAATACCACACAAACCCGCACTGTTATCATTAACAATAACACACAAACCCGCACTGTTATCATTAACAATACTACACAAACCCGCACTGTTATCATTAACAATAACACACAAACCAGCACTGTTATCATTAACAATACCACACAAACCCGCACTGTTATAATTAACAATACTACACAAACCCGCACTGTTATCATTAACAATAACACACAAACCCGCACTGTTATCATTAACAATAACATACAAACCCGCACTGTTATCATTAACAATACTACACAAACCCGCACTGTTATCATTAACAATACCACACAAACCCACACTGTTATCATTAACAATACCACACAAACCCGCACTGTTATCATTAACAATACCACACAAACCCGCACTGTTATCATTAACAATACCACACAAATCCGCACTGTTATCATTAACAATAACACACAAACCCGCACTGTTATCATTAACAATAGTACACAAACCCGCACTGTTATCATTAACAATACCACACAAACCCGCACTGTTATCATTAACAATACCACACAAATCCGCACTGTTATCATTAACAATAACACACAAACCCGCACTGTTATCATTAACAATACTACACAAACCCGCACTGTTATCATTAACAATACCACACAAACCCGCACTGTTATCATTACCAATACCACACAAACCCGCACTGTTATCATTAACAATAACACACAAACCCGCACTGTTATCATTAACAATACTACACAAACCCGCACTGTTATCATTAACAATAACACACAAACCAGCACTGCTTTCATTAACAATACCACACAAACCCGCACTGTTATCATTAACAATACCACACAAACCCGCACTGTTATCATTAACAATACCACACAAACCCGCACTGTTATCATTAACAATAACACAAAAACCCGCACTGTTATCATTAACAATACTACACAAACCCGCACTGTTATCATTAACAATACCACACAAACCCGCACTGTTATCATTAACAATACTACACAAACCCGCACTGTTATCATTAACAGTACCACAGAAACCCGCCCTGTTATCATTAACAATAACACACAAACCCGCACTGTTATCATTAACAATACTACACAAACCCGCACTGTTATCATTAACAATACCACACAAACCCGCACTGTTATCATAAACAATATTACACAAACCCGCACTGTTATCATTAACAGTACCACAGAAACCCGCCCTGTTATCATTAACAATAACACACAAACCCGCACTGTTATCAATAACAATACTACACAAACCCGCACTGTTATCGTTAACAATAACACACAAACCCGCACTGTTATCATTAACAATACCACACAAACCCGCACTGTTATCATAAACAATACTACACAAACCCGCACTGTTATCATTAACAATAACACACAAACCCGCACTGTTATCATTAACAATACCACACAAACCCGCACTGTTATCATTAACAATACTACACAAACCCGCACTGTTATCATTAACAATAACACACAAACCCGCACTGTTATCTTTAACAATAACATACAAAACCGCACTGTTATCATTAACAATACTACACAAACCCGCACTGTTATCATTAAGAATAACATACAAACCCGCACTGTTATCATTAACAATACTACACAAACCCGCACTGTTATCATTAACAATACCACACAAACCCGCACTGTTATCATTAACAATAACACACAAACCCGCACTGTTATCATTAACAATACCACACAAATCCGCACTGTTATCATTACCAATACCACACAAACCCGCACTGTTATCATTAACAATAACACACAAACCCGCACTGTTATCATTAACAATACTACACAAACCCGCACTGTTATCATTAACAATAACACACAAACCAGCACTGTTATCATTAACAATACCACACAAACCCGCACTGTTATAATTAACAATACTACACAAACCCGCACTGTTATCATTAACAATAACACACAAACCCGCACTGTTATCATTAACAATAACATACAAACCCGCACTGTTATCATTAACAATACTACACAAACCCGCACTGTTATCATTAACAATACCACACAAACCCACACTGTTATCATTAACAATACCACACAAACCCGCACTGTTATCATTAACAATACCACACAAACCCGCACTGTTATCATTAACAATAACACACAAACCCACACTGTTATCATTAACAATACCACACAAATCCGCACTGTTATCATTAACAATACTACACAAACCCGCACTGTTATCATTAACAATACCACACAAACACGCACTGTTATCATTAACAATACTACACAAAACCGCACTGTTATCATTAACAATACTACACAAACCCGCACTAATATCATTAACAATACCACACAAACCCGCACTGTTATCATTAACAATACTACACAAACCCGCACTGTTATCATTAACAATACTACACAAACCCGCACTGTTATCATTAACAATACCACACAAATCCGCACTGTTATCATTAACAATACTACACAAACCCGCACTGTTATCATTAACAATACCACACAAACACGCACTGTTATCATTAACAATACTACACAAAACCGCACTGTTATCATTAACAATACTACACAAACCCGCACTAATATCATTAACAATACCACACAAACCCGCACTGTTATCATTAACAACACAACACAAACGCGCACTGTTATCATTAACAATAAAACACAAACCCGCACTGTTATCATTAACAATACTACACAAACCCGCACTGTTATCATTAACAATAACACACAAACCCGCACTGTTATCATTAACAATACTACACAAACCCGCACTGTTATCATTAACAGTACCACAGAAACCCGCCCTGTTATCATTAACAATAACACACAAACCCGCACTGTTATCATTAACAATACTACACAAACCCGCACTGTTATCATTAACAATACCACACAAACCCGCACTGTTATCATTAACAATATTACACAAACCCGCACTGTTATCATTAACAGTATCACAGAAACCCGCCCTGTTATCATTAACAATAACACACAAACCCGCACTGTTATCAATAACAATACTACACAAACCCGCACTGTTATCATTAACAATAACACACAAACCCGCACTGTTATCATTAACAATACCACACAAACCCGCACTGTTATCATAAACAATACTACACAAACCCGCACTGTTATCATTAACAATAACACACAAACCCGCACTGTTATCATTAACAATACCACACAAACCCGCACTGTTATCATTAACAATACTACACAAACCCGCACTGTTATCATTAACAATAACACACAAACCCGCACTGTTATCATTAACAATACCACTAAACCCGCACTGTTATCATTAACAATACTACACAAACCCGCACTGTTATCATTAACAATAACACACAAACCCGCATTGTTATCATAAACAATACTACACAAACCCGCACTGTTATCATTAACAATAACACACAAACCCGCACTGTTATCATTAACAATACCACACAAACCCGCACTGTTATCATTAACAATACTACACAAACCCGCACTGTTATCATTAACAATAACACACAAACCCGCACTGTTATCTTTAACAATAACATACAAAACCGCACTGTTATCATTAACAA
This sequence comes from Scyliorhinus torazame, assembly GCF_047496885.1. Classification (NCBI taxonomy): domain Eukaryota; kingdom Metazoa; phylum Chordata; class Chondrichthyes; order Carcharhiniformes; family Scyliorhinidae; genus Scyliorhinus; species Scyliorhinus torazame. Next base: position 4,315,047 of record NC_092709.1, read on the forward strand.
TACTACACAAACCCGCACTGTTATCATTAAGAATAACATACAAACCCGCACTGTTATCATTAACAATACTACACAAACCCGCACTGTTATCATTAACAATACCACACAAACCCGCACTGTTATCATTAACAATAACACACAAACCCGCACTGTTATCATTAACAATACCACACAAATCCGCACTGTTATCATTACCAATACCACACAAACCCGCACTGTTATCATTAACAATAACACACAAACCCGCACTGTTATCATTAACAATACTACACAAACCCGCACTGTTATCATTAACAATAACACACAAACCAGCACTGTTATCATTAACAATACCACACAAACCCGCACTGTTATAATTAACAATACTACACAAACCCGCACTGTTATCATTAACAATAACACACAAACCCGCACTGTTATCATTAACAATAACATACAAACCCGCACTGTTATCATTAACAATACTACACAAACCCGCACTGTTATCATTAACAATACCACACAAACCCACACTGTTATCATTAACAATACCACACAAACCCGCACTGTTATCATTAACAATACCACACAAACCCGCACTGTTATCATTAACAATAACACACAAACCCACACTGTTATCATTAACAATACCACACAAATCCGCACTGTTATCATTAACAATACTACACAAACCCGCACTGTTATCATTAACAATACCACACAAACACGCACTGTTATCATTAACAATACTACACAAAACCGCACTGTTATCATTAACAATACTACACAAACCCGCACTAATATCATTAACAATACCACACAAACCCGCACTGTTATCATTAACAATACTACACAAACCCGCACTGTTATCATTAACAATACTACACAAACCCGCACTGTTATCATTAACAATACCACACAAATCCGCACTGTTATCATTAACAATACTACACAAACCCGCACTGTTATCATTAACAATACCACACAAACACGCACTGTTATCATTAACAATACTACACAAAACCGCACTGTTATCATTAACAATACTACACAAACCCGCACTAATATCATTAACAATACCACACAAACCCGCACTGTTATCATTAACAACACAACACAAACGCGCACTGTTATCATTAACAATAAAACACAAACCCGCACTGTTATCATTAACAATACTACACAAACCCGCACTGTTATCATTAACAATAACACACAAACCCGCACTGTTATCATTAACAATACTACACAAACCCGCACTGTTATCATTAACAGTACCACAGAAACCCGCCCTGTTATCATTAACAATAACACACAAACCCGCACTGTTATCATTAACAATACTACACAAACCCGCACTGTTATCATTAACAATACCACACAAACCCGCACTGTTATCATTAACAATATTACACAAACCCGCACTGTTATCATTAACAGTATCACAGAAACCCGCCCTGTTATCATTAACAATAACACACAAACCCGCACTGTTATCAATAACAATACTACACAAACCCGCACTGTTATCATTAACAATAACACACAAACCCGCACTGTTATCATTAACAATACCACACAAACCCGCACTGTTATCATAAACAATACTACACAAACCCGCACTGTTATCATTAACAATAACACACAAACCCGCACTGTTATCATTAACAATACCACACAAACCCGCACTGTTATCATTAACAATACTACACAAACCCGCACTGTTATCATTAACAATAACACACAAACCCGCACTGTTATCATTAACAATACCACTAAACCCGCACTGTTATCATTAACAATACTACACAAACCCGCACTGTTATCATTAACAATAACACACAAACCCGCATTGTTATCATTAACAATACCACACAAACCCGCACTGTTATCATTAACAATACTACACAAACCCGCACTGTTATCATTAACAATAACACACAAACCCGCACTGTTATCATTAACAATAACATACAAAACCGCACTGTTATCATTAACAATACTACACAAACCCGCACTGTTATCATTAAGAATAACATACAAACCCGCACTGTTATCATTAACGATACTACACAAACCCGCACTGTTATCATTAACAATACCACACAAACCCGCACTGTTATCATTAACAATAACACACAAACCCGCACTGTTATCATTAACAATACTACACAAACCCGCACTGTTATCATTAAGAATAACATACAAACCCGCACTGTTATCATTAACAATACTACACAAACCCGCACTGTTATCATTAACAATACCACACAAACCCGCACTGTTATCATTAACAATACCACACAAACCCGCACTGTTATCATTAACAATACCACACAAATCCGCACTGTTATCATTAACAATAACACACAAACCCGCACTGTTATCATTAACAATAGTACACAAACCCGCACTGTTATCATTAACAATACCACACAAACCCGCACTGTTATCATTAACAATACCACACAAATCCGCACTGTTATCATTAACAATAACACACAAACCCGCACTGTTATCATTAACAATACTACACAAACCCGCACTGTTATCATTAACAATACCACACAAACCCGCACTGTTATCATTACCAATACCACACAAACCCGCACTGTTATCATTAACAATAACACACAAACCCGCACTGTTATCATTAACAATACTACACAAACCCGCACTGTTATCATTAACAATAACACACAAACCAGCACTGCTTTCATTAACAATACCACACAAACCCGCACTGTTATCATTAACAATACCACACAAACCCGCACTGTTATCATTAACAATACCACACAAACCCGCACTCTTATCATTAACAATAACACAAAAACCCGCACTGTTATCATTAACAATACTACACAAACCCGCACTGTTATCATTAACAATACCACACAAACCCGCACTGTTATCATTAACAATACTACACAAACCCGCACTGTTATCATTAACAGTACCACAGAAACCCGCCCTGTTATCATTAACAATAACACACAAACCCGCACTGTTATCATTAACAATACTACACAAACCCGCACTGTTATCATTAACAATACCACACAAACCCGCACTGTTATCATAAACAATATTACACAAACCCGCACTGTTATCATTAACAGTACCACAGAAACCCGCCCTGTTATCATTAACAATAACACACAAACCCGCACTGTTATCAATAACAATACTACACAAACCCGCACTGTTATCATTAACAATAACACACAAACCCGCACTGTTATCATTAACAATACCACACAAACCCGCACTGTTATCATAAACAATACTACACAAACCCGCACTGTTATCATTAACAATAACACACAAACCCTCACTGTTATCATTAACAATACCACACAAACCCGCACTGTTATCATTAACAATACTACACAAACCCGCACTGTTATCATTAACAATAACACACAAACCCGCACTGTTATCATTAACAATAACATACAAAACCGCACTGTTATCATTAACAATACTACACAAACCCGCACTGTTATCATTAAGAATAACATACAAACCCGCACTGTTATCATTAACAATACTACACAAACCCGCACTGTTATCATTAACAATACCACACAAACCCGCACTGTTATCATTAACAATAACACACAAACCCGCACTGGTATCATTAACAATACCACACAAATCCGCACTGTTATCATTACCAATACCACACAAACCCGCACTGTTATCATTAACAATAACACACAAACCCGCACTGTTATCATTAACAATACTACACAAACCCGCACTGTTATCATTAACAATAACACACAAACCAGCACTGTTATCATTAACAATACCACACAAACCCGCACTGTTATAATTAACAATACTACACAAACCCGCACTGTTATCATTAACAATAACACACAAACCCGCACTGTTATCATTAACAATAACATACAAACCCGCACTGTTATCATTAACAATACTACAGAAACCCGCACTGTTATCATTAACAATACCACACAAACCCACACTGTTATCATTAACAATACCACACAAACCCGCACTGTTATCATTAACAATACCACACAAACCCGCACTGTTATCATTAACAATAACACACAAACCCACACTGTTATCATTAACAATACCACACAAATCCGCACTGTTATCATTAACAATACTACACAAACCCGCACTGTTATCATTAACAATACCACACAAACACGCACTGTTATCATTAACAATACTACACAAAACCGCACTGTTATCATTAACAATACTACACAAACCCGCACTAATATCATTAACAATACCACACAAACCCGCACTGTTATCATTAACAATACTACACAAACCCGCACTGTTATCATTAACAATACTACACAAACCCGCACTGTTATCATTAACAATACCACACAAATCCGCACTGTTATCATTAACAATACTACACAAACCCGCACTGTTATCATTAACAATACCACACAAACACGCACTGTTATCATTAACAATACTACACAAAACCGCACTGTTATCATTAACAATACTACACAAACCCGCACTAATATCATTAACAATACCACACAAACTCGCACTGTTATCATTAACAACACTACACAAACGCGCACTGTTATCATTAACAATAAAACACAAACCCGCACTGTTATCATTAACAATACTACACAAACCCGTACTGTTATCATTAACAATAACACACAAACCCGCACTGTTATCATTAACAATACTACACAAACCCGCACTGTTATCATTAACAGTACCACAGAAACCCGCCCTGTTATCATTAACAATAACACACAAACCCGCACTGTTATCATTAACAATACTACACAAACCCGCACTGTTATCATTAACAATACCACACAAACCCGCACTGTTATCATTAACAATATTACACAAACCCGCACTGTTATCATTAACAGTACCACAGAAACCCGCCCTGTTATCATTAACAATAACACACAAACCCGCACTGTTATCAATAACAATACTACACAAACCCGCACTGTTATCATTAACAATAACACACAAACCCGCACTGTTATCATTAACAATACCACACAAACCCGCACTGTTATCATAAACAATACTACACAAACCCGCACTGTTATCATTAACAATAACACACAAACCCGCACTGTTATCATTACCAATACCACACAAACCCGCACTGTTATCATTAACAATACTACACAAACCCGCACTGTTATCATTAACAATAACACACAAACCCGCACTGTTATCATTAACAATAACATACAAAACCGCACTGTTATCATTAACAATACTACACAAACCCGCACTGTTATCATTAAGAATAACATACAAACCCGCACTGTTATCATTAACAATACTACACAAACCCGCACTGTTATCATTAACAATACCACACAAACCCGCACTGTTATCATTAACAATAACACACAAGCCCGCACTGTTATCATTAACAATACCACACAAATCCGCACTGTTATCATTACCAATACCACACAAACCCGCACTGTTATCATTAACAATAACACACAAACCCGCACTGTTATCATTAACAATACTACACAAACCCGCACTGTTATCATTAACAATAACACACAAACCAGCACTGTTATCATTAACAATACCACACAAACCCGCACTGTTATAATTAACAATACTACACAAACCCGCACTGTTATCATTAACAATAACACACAAACCCGCACTGTTATCATTAACAATAACATACAAACCCGCACTGTTATCATTAACAATACTACACAAACCCGCACTGTTAACATTAACAATACCACACAAACCCACACTGTTATCATTAACAATACCACACAAACCCGCACTGTTATCATTAACAATACCACACAAACCCGCACTGTTATCATTAACAATAACACACAAACCCGCACTGTTATCATTAACAATACCACACAAACCCGCACTGTTATCATTAACAATACTACACAAACCCGCACTGTGATCATTAACAATAACACACAAACCCGCACTGGTATCATTAACAATAACATACAAAACCGCACTGTTATCATTAACAATACTACACAAACCCGCACTGTTATCATTAAGAATAACATACAAACCCGCACTGTTATCATTAACGATACTACACAAACCCGCACTGTTATCATTAACAATACCACACAAACCCGCACTGTTATCATTAACAATAACACACAAACCCGCACTGTTATCATTAACAATACTACACAAACCCGCACTGTTATCATTAAGAATAACATACAAACCCGCACTGTTATCATTAACAATACCACACAAACCCGCACTGTTATCATTAACAGTACCACAGAAACCCGCCCTGTTATCATTAACAATAACACACAAACCCGCACTGTTATCATTAACAATACTACACAAACCCGCACTGTTATCATTAACAATACCACACAAACCCGCACTGTTACCATTAACAATATTACACAAACCCGCACTGTTATCATTAACAGAACCACAGAAACCCGCCCTGTTATCATTAACAATAACACACAAACCCGCACTGTTATCAATAACAATACTACACAAACCCGCACTGTTATCATTAACAATAACACACAAACCCGCACTGTTATCATTAACAATACCACACAAACCCGCACTGTTATCATAAACAATACTACACAAACCCGCACTGTTATCATTAACAATAACACACAAACCCGCACTGTTATCATTAACAATACCACACAGACCCGCACTGTTATCATTAACAATACTACACAAACCCGCACTGTTATCATTAACAATAACACACAAACCCGCACTGTTATCATTAACAATAACATACAAAACCGCACTGTTATCATTAACAATACTACACAAACCCGCACTGTTATCATTAAGAATAACATACAAACCCGCACTGTTATCATTAACAATACCACACAAACCCGCACTGTTATCATTAACAATACCACACAAACCCGCACTGTTATCATTAACAATAACACACAAACCCGCACTGTTATCATTAACAACACTACACAAACCCGCACTGTTATCATTAACAATACTACACAAACCCGCACTGTTATCATTAACAATACTACACAAACCCGCACTGTTATCATTAACAATACCACACAAACCCGCACTGTTATCATTAACAATAACACACAAACCCGCACTGTTATCATTAACAATACCACACAAATCCGCACTGTTATCATTACCAATACCACACAAACCCGCACTGTTATCATTAACAATAACACACAAACCCGCACTGTTATCATTAACAATACTACACAAACCCGCACTGTTATCATTATCAATAACACACAAACCAGCACTGTTATCATTAACAATACCACACAAACCCGCACTGTTATAATTAACAATACTACACAAACCCGCACTGTTATCATTAACAATAACACACAAACCCGCACTGTTATCATTAACAATAACATACAAACCCGCACTGTTATCATTAACAATACTACACAAACCCGCACTGTTATCATTAACAATACCACACAAACCCACACTGTTATCATTAACAATACCACACAAACCCGCACTGTTATCATTAACAATACCACACAAACCCGCACTGTTATCATTAACAATAACACACAAACCCACACTGTTATCATTAACAATACCACACAAATCCGCACTGTTATCATTAACAATACTACACAAACCCGCACTGTTATCATTAACAATACCACACAAACACGCACTGTTATCATTAACAATACTACACAAAACCGCACTGTTATCATTAACAATACTACACAAACCCGCACTAATATCATTAACAATACCACACAAACCCGCACTGTTATCATTAACAATACTACACAAACCCGCACTGTTATCATTAAGAATAACATACAAACCCGCACTGTTATCATTAACAATACTACACAAACCCGCACTGTTATCATTAACAATACCACACAAACCCGCACTGTTATCATTAACAATACCAAACAAACCCGCACTGTTATCATTAACAATACCACACAAATCCGCACTGTTATCATTAACAATAACACACAAACCCGCACTGTTATCATTAACAATAGTACACAAACCCGCACTGTTATCATTAACAATACCACACAAACCCGCACTGTTATCATTAACAATACCACACAAATCCGCACTGTTATCATTAACAATAACACACAAACCCGCACTGTTATCATTAACAATACTACACAAACCCGCACTGTTATCATTAACAATACCACACAAACCCGCACTGTTATCATTACCAATACCACACAAACCCGCACTGTTATCATTAACAATAACACACAAACCCGCACTGTTATCATTAACAATACTACACAAACCCGCACTGTTATCATTAACAATAACACACAAACCAGCACTGCTTTCATTAACAATACCACACAAACCCGCACTGTTATCATTAACAATACCACACAAACCCGCACTGTTATCATTAACAATACCACACAAACCCGCACTGTTATCATTAACAATAACACAAAAACCCGCACTGTTATCATTAACAATACTACACAAACCCGCACTGTTATCTTTAACAATACCACACAAACCCGCACTGTTATCATTAACAATACTACACAAACCCGCACTGTTATCATTAACAGTACCACAGAAACCCGCCCTGTTATCATTAACAATAACACACAAACCCGCACTGTTATCATTAACAATACTACACAAACCCGCACTGTTATCATTAACAATACCACACAAACCCGCACTGTTATCATAAACAATATTACACAAACCCGCACTGTTATCATTAACAGTACCACAGAAACCCGCCCTGTTATCATTAACAATAACACACAAACCCGCACTGTTATCAATAACAATACTACACAAACCCGCACTGTTATCATTAACAATAACACACAAACCCGCACTGTTATCATTAACAATACCACACAAACCCGCACTGTTATCATAAACAATACTACACAAACCCGCACTGTTATCATTAACAATAACACACAAACCCTCACTGTTATCATTAACAATACCACACAAACCCGCACTGTTATCATTAACAATACTACACAAACCCGCACTGTTATCATTAACAATAACACACAAACCCGCACTGTTATCATTAACAATAACATACAAAACCGCACTGTTATCATTAACAATACTACACAAACCCGCACTGTTATCATTAAGAATAACATACAAACCCGCACTTTTATCATTAACAATACTACACAAACCCGCACTGTTATCATTAACAATACCACACAAACCCGCACTGTTATCATTAACAATAACACACAAACCCGCACTGTTATCATTAACAATACCACACAAATCCGCACTGTTATCATTAACAATACTACACAAACCCGCACTGTTATCATTAACAATACCACACAAACACGCACTGTTATCATTAACAATACTACACAAAACCGCACTGTTATCATTAACAATACTACACAAACCCGCACTAATATCATTAACAATACCACACAAACCCGCACTGTTATCATTAACAATACTACACAAACCCGCACTGTTATCATTAACAATACTACACAAACCCGCACTGTTATCATTAACAATACCACACAAATCAGCACTGTTATCATTAACAATACTACACAAACCCGCACTGTTATCATTAACAATACCACACAAACACGCACTGTTATCATTAACAATACTACACAAAACCGCACTGTTATCATTAACAATACTACACAAACCCGCACTAATATCATTAACAATACCACACAAACCCGCACTGTTATCATTAACAACACAACACAAACGCGCACTGTTATCATTAACAATAAAACACAAACCCGCACTGTTATCATTAACAATACTACACAAACCCGCACTGTTATCATTAACAATAACACACAAACCCGCACTGTTATCATTAACAATACTACACAAACCCGCACTGTTATCATTAACAGTACCACAGAAACCCGCCCTGTTATCATTAACAATAACACACAAACCCGCACTGTTATCATTAACAATACTACACAAACCCGCACTGTTATCATTAACAATACCACACAAACCCGCACTGTTATCATTAACAATATTACACAAACCCGCACTGTTATCATTAACAGTATCACAGAAACCCGCCCTGTTATCATTAACAATAACACACAAACCCGCACTGTTATCAATAACAATACTACACAAACCCGCACTGTTATCATTAACAATAACACACAAACCCGCACTGTTATCATTAACAATACCACACAAACCCGCACTGTTATCATAAACAATACTACACAAACCCGCACTGTTATCATTAACAATAACACACAAACCCGCACTGTTATCATTAACAATACCACACAAACCCGCACTGTTATCATTAACAATACTACACAAACCCGCACTGTTATCATTAACAATAACACACAAACCCGCACTGTTATCATTAACAATACCACTAAACCCGCACTGTTATCATTAACAATACTACACAAACCCGCACTGTTATCATTAACAATAACACACAAACCCGCACTGTTATCATTAACAATACTACACAAAACCGCACTGTTATCATTAACAACACTACACAAACCCGCACTGTTATCATTAACAATACCACACAAACCCGCACTGTTATCATTAACAATACTACACAAACCCGCACTGTTATCATTTACAATACCACACAAACCCGCATTGTTATCATTAACAATACCACACAAACCCGCACTGTTATCATTAACAATACCACACAAACCCGCACTGTTATCATTAACAATACTACACAAACCCGCATTGTTATCATTAACAATAACACACAAACCCGCACTGTTATCATTAACAATACCACACAAACCCGCATTGTTATCATTAACAATACTACACAAACCCGCACTGTTATCATTAACAATACCACACAAACCCGCACTGTTATCATTAACAATACTACACAAACCCGCACTGTTATCATTTACAATACCACACAAACCCGCATTGTTATCATTAACAATACCACACAAACCCGCACTGTTATCATTAACAATACTACACAAACCCGCACTGTTATCATTAACAATAACACACAAACCCGCACTGGTATCATTAACAATAACATACAAAACCGCACTGTTATCATTAACAATACTACACAAACCCGCACTGTTATCATTAAGAATAACATACAAACCCGCACTGTTATCATTAACGATACTACACAAACCCGCACTGTTATCATTAACAATACCACACAAACCCGCACTGTTATCATTAACAATAACACACAAACCCGCACTGTTATCATTAACAATACTACACAAACCCGCACTGTTATCATTAAGAATAACATACAAACCCGCACTGTTATCATTAACAATACTACACAAACCCGCACTGTTATCATTAACAATACCACACAAACCCGCACTGTTATCATTAACAATACCACACAAACCCGCACTGTTATCATTAACAATACCACACAAATCCGCACTGTTATCATTAACAATAACACACAAACCCGCACTGTTATCATTAACAATAGTACACAAACCCGCACTGTTATCATTAACAATACCACACAAACCCGCACTGTTATCATTAACAATACCACACAAATCCGCACTGTTATCATTAACAATAACACACAAACCCGCACTGTTATCATTAACAATACTACACAAACCCGCACTGTTATCATTAACAATACCACACAAACCCGCACTGTTATCATTACCAATACCACACAAACCCGCACTGTTATCATTAACAATAACACACAAACCCGCACTGTTATCATTAACAATACTACACCAACCCGCACTGTTATCATTAACAATAACACACAAACCAGCACTGCTTTCATTAACAATACCACACAAACCCGCACTGTTATCATAAACAATACCACACAAACCCGCACTGTTATCATTAACAATACTACACAAACCAGCACTGCTTTCATTAACAATACCACACAAACCCGCACTGTTATCATTAACAATACCACACAAACCCGCACTGTTATCATTAACAATAACACAAAAACCCGCACTGTTATCATTAACAATACTACACAAACCCGCACTGTTATCATTAACAATACCACACAAACCCGCACTGTTATCATTAACAATACTACACAAACCCGCACTGTTATCATTAACAGTACCACAGAAACCCGCCCTGTTATCATTAACAATAACACACAAACCCGCACTGTTATCATTAACAATACTACACAAACCCGCACTGTTATCATTAACAATACCACACAAACCCGCACTGTTATCATAAACAATATTACACAAACCCGCACTGTTATCATTAACAGTACCACAGAAACCCGCCCTGTTATCATTAACAATAACACACAAACCCGCACTGTTATCAATAACAATACTACACAAACCCGCACTGTTATCATTAACAATAACACACAAACCCGCACTGTTATCATTAACAATACCACACAAACCCGCACTGTTATCATAAACAATACTACACAAACCCGCACTGTTATCATTAACAATAACACACAAACCCTCACTGTTATCATTAACAATACCACACAAACCCGCACTGTTATCATTAACAATACTACACAAACCCGCACTGTTATCATTAACAATAACACACAAACCCGCACTGTTATCATTAACAATAACATACAAAACCGCACTGTTATCATTAACAATACTACACAAACCCGCACTGTTATCATTAAGAATAACATACAAACCCGCACTGTTATCATTAACAATACTACACAAACCCGCACTGTTATCATTAACAATACCACACAAACCCGCACTGTTATCATTAACAATAACACACAAACCCGCACTGTTATCATTAACAATACCACACAAATCCGCACTGTTATCATTACCAATACCACACAAACCCGCACTGTTATCATTAACAATAACACACAAACCCGCACTGTTATCATTAACAATACTACACAAACCCGCACTGTTATCATTAACAATAACACACAAACCAGCACTGTTATCATTAACAATACCACACAAACCCGCACTGTTATAATTAACAATACTACACAAACCCGCACTGTTATCATTAACAATAACACACAAACCCGCACTGTTATCATTAACAATAACATACAAACCCGCACTGTTATCATTAACAATACTACACAAACCCGCACTGTTATCATTAACAATACCACACAAACCCACACTGTTATCATTAACAATACCACACAAACCCGCACTGTTATCATTAACAATACCACACAAACCCGCACTGTTATCATTAACAATAACACACAAACCCACACTGTTATCATTAACAATACCACACAAATCCGCACTGTTATCATTAACAATACTACACAAACCCGCACTGTTATCATTAACAATACCACACAAACACGCACTGTTATCATTAACAATACTACACAAAACCGCACTGTTATCATTAACAATACTACACAAACCCGCACTAATATCATTAACAATACCACACAAACCCGCACTGTTATCATTAACAATACTACACAAACCCGCACTGTTATCATTAACAATACTACACAAACCCGCACTGTTATCATTAACAATACCACACAAATCCGCACTGTTATCATTAACAATACTACACAAACCCGCACTGTTATCATTAACAATACCACACAAACACGCACTGTTATCATTAACAATACTACACAAAACCGCACTGTTATCATTAACAATACTACACAAACCCGCACTAATATCATTAACAATACCACACAAACCCGCACTGTTATCATTAACAACACAACACAAACGCGCACTGTTATCATTAACAATAAAACACAAACCCGCACTGTTATCATTAACAATACTACACAAACCCGCACTGTTATCATTAACAATAACACACAAACCCGCACTGTTATCATTAACAATACTACACAAACCCGCACTGTTATCATTAACAGTACCACAGAAACCCGCCCTGTTATCATTAACAATAACACACAAACCCGCACTGTTATCATTAACAATACTACACAAACCCGCACTGTTATCATTAACAATACCACACAAACCCGCACTGTTATCATTAACAATATTACACAAACCCGCACTGTTATCATTAACAGTGTCACAGAAACCCGCCCTGTTATCATTAACAATAACACACAAACCCGCACTGTTATCAATAACAATACTACACAAACCCGCACTGTTATCATTAACAATAACACACAAACCCGCACTGTTATCATTAACAATACCACACAAACCCGCACTGTTATCATAAACAATACTACACAAACCCGCACTGTTATCATTAACAATAACACACAAACCCGCACTGTTATCATTAACAATACCACACAAACCCGCACTGTTATCATTAACAATACTACACAAACCCGCACTGTTATCATTAACAATAACACACAAACCCGCACTGTTATCATTAACAATACCACTAAACCCGCACTGTTATCATTAACAATACTACACAAACCCGCACTGTTATCATTAACAATAACACACAAACCCGCATTGTTATCATTAACAATACCACACAAACCCGCACTGTTATCATTAACAATACCACACAAACCCGCACTGTTATCATTAACAATAACACACAAACCCGCACTGGTATCATTAACAATAACATACAAAACCGCACTGTTATCATTAACAATACTACACAAACCCGCACTGTTATCATTAAGAATAACATACAAACCCGCACTGTTATCATTAACGATACTACACAAACCCGCACTGTTATCATTAACAATACCACACAAACCCGCACTGTTATCATTAACAATAACACACAAACCCGCACTGTTATCATTAACAATACTACACAAACCCGCACTGTTATCATTAAGAATAACATACAAACCCGCACTGTTATCATTAACAATACTACACAAACCCGCACTGTTATCATTAACAATACCACACAAACCCGCACTGTTATCATTAACAATACCACACAAACCCGCACTGTTATCATTAACAATACCACACAAATCCGCACTGTTATCATTAACAATACCACACAAATCCGCACTGTTATCATTAACAATAACACACAAACCCGCACTGTTATCATTAACAATACTACACAAACCCGCACTGTTATCATTAACAATACCACACAAACCCGCACTGTTATCATTACCAATACCACACAAACCCGCACTGTTATCATTAACAATAACACACAAACCCGCACTGTTATCATTAACAATACTACACCAACCCGCACTGTTATCATTAACAATAACACACAAACCAGCACTGCTTTCATTAACAATACCACACAAACCCGCACTGTTATCATAAACAATACCACACAAACCCGCACTGTTATCATTAACAATACTACACAAACCAGCACTGCTTTCATTAACAATACCACACAAACCCGCACTGTTATCATTAACAATACCACACAAACCCGCACTGTTATCATTAACAATAACACAAAAACCCGCACTGTTATCATTAACAATACTACACAAACCCGCACTGTTATCATTAACAATACCACACAAACCCGCACTGTTATCATTAACAATACTACACAAACCCGCACTGTTATCATTAACAGTACCACAGAAACCCGCCCTGTTATCATTAACAATAACACACAAACCCGCACTGTTATCATTAACAATACTACACAAACCCGCACTGTTATCATTAACAATACCACACAAACGCGCACTGTTATCATAAACAATATTACACAAACCCGCACTGTTATCATTAACAGTACCACAGAAACCCGCCCTGTTATCATTAACAATAACACACAAACCCGCACTGTTATCAATAACAATACTACACAAACCCGCACTGTTATCATTAACAATAACACACAAACCCGCACTGTTATCATTAACAATACCACACAAACCCGCACTGTTATCATAAACAATACTACACAAACCCGCACTGTTATCATTAACAATAACACACAAACCCTCACTGTTATCATTAACAATACCACACAAACCCGCACTGTTATCATTAACAATACTACACAAACCCGCACTGTTATCATTAACAATAACACACAAACCCGCACTGTTATCATTAACAATAACATACAAAACCGCACTGTTATCATTAACAATACTACACAAACCCGCACTGTTATCATTAAGAATAACATACAAACCCGCACTGTTATCATTAACAATACTACACAAACCCGCACTGTTATCATTAACAATACCACACAAACCCGCACTGTTATCATTAACAATAACACCCAAACCCGCACTGTTATCATTAACAATACCACACAAATCCGCACTGTTATCATTACCAATACCACACAAACCCGCACTGTTATCATTAACAATAACACACAAACCCGCACTGTTATCATTAACAATACTACACAAACCCGCACTGTTATCATTAACAATAACACACAAACCAGCACTGTTATCATTAACAATACCACACAAACCCGCACTGTTATAATTAACAATACTACACAAACCCGCACTGTTATCATTAACAATAACACACAAACCTGCACTGTTATCATTAACAATAACATACAAACCCGCACTGTTATCATTAACAATACTACACAAACCCGCACTGTTATCATTAACAATACCACACAAACCCACACTGTTATCATTAACAATACCACACAAACCCGCACTGTTATCATTAACAATACCACACAAACCCGCACTGTTATCATTAACAATAACACACAAACCCACACTGTTATCATTAACAATACCACACAAATCCGCACTGTTATCATTAACAATACTACACAAACCCGCACTGTTATCATTAACAATACCACACAAACACGCACTGTTATCATTAACAATACTACACAAAACCGCACTGTTATCATTAACAATACTACACAAACCCGCACTAATATCATTAACAATACCACACAAACCCGCACTGTTATCATTAACAATACTACACAAACCCGCACTGTTATCATTAACAATACTACACAAACCCGCACTGTTATCATTAACAATACCACACAAATCCGCACTGTTATCATTAACAATACTACACAAACCCGCACTGTTATCATTAACAATACCACACAAACACGCACTGTTATCATTAACAATACTACACAAAACCGCACTGTTATCATTAACAATACTACACAAACCCGCACTAATATCATTAACAATACCACACAAACCCGCACTGTTATCATTAACAACACTACACAAACGCGCACTGTTATCATTAACAATAAAACACAAACCCGCACTGTTATCATTAACAATACTACACAAACCCGCACTGTTATCATTAACAATAACACACAAACCCGCACTGTTATCATTAACAATACTACACAAACCCGCACTGTTATCATTAACAGTACCACAGAAACCCGCCCTGTTATCATTAACAATAACACACAAACCCGCACTGTTATCATTAACAATACTACACAAACCCGCACTGTTATCATTAACAATACCACACAAACCCGCACTGTTATCATTAACAATATTACACAAACCCGCACTGTTATCATTAACAGTACCACAGAAACCCGCCCTGTTATCATTAACAATAACACACAAACCCGCACTGTTATCAATAACAATACTACACAAACCCGCACTGTTATCATTAACAATAACACACAAACCCGCACTGTTATCATTAACAATACCACACAAACCCGCACTGTTATCATAAACAATACTACACAAACCCGCACTGTTATCATTAACAATAACACACAAACCCGCACTGTTATCATTACCAATACCACACAAACCCGCACTGTTATCATTAACAATACTACACAAACCCGCACTGTTATCATTAACAATAACACACAAACCCGCACTGTTATCATTAACAATAACATACAAAACCGCACTGTTATCATTAACAATACTACACAAACCCGCACTGTTATCATTAAGAATAACATACAAACCCGCACTGTTATCATTAACAATACTACACAAACCCGCACTGTTATCATTAACAATACCACACAAACCCGCACTGTTATCATTAACAATAACACACAAGCCCGCACTGTTATCATTAACAATACCACACAAATCCGCACTGTTATCATTACCAATACCACACAAACCCGCACTGTTATCATTAACAATAACACACAAACCCGCACTGTTATCATTAACAATACTACACAAACCCGCACTGTTATCATTAACAATAACACACAAACCAGCACTGTTATCATTAACAATACCACACAAACCCGCACTGTTATAATTAACAATACTACACAAACCCGCACTGTTATCATTAACAATAACACACAAACCCGCACTGTTATCATTAACAATAACATACAAACCCGCACTGTTATCATTAACAATACTACACAAACCCGCACTGTTAACATTAACAATACCACACAAACCCACACTGTTATCATTAACAATACCACACAAACCCGCAGTGTTATCATTAACAATAACACACAAACCCGCACTGTTATCATTAACAATACCACACAAACCCGCACTGTTATCATTAACAATACTACACAAACCCGCACTGTTATCATTAACAATAACACACAAACCCGCACTGGTATCATTAACAATAACATACAAAACCGCACTGTTATCATTAACAATACTACACAAACCCGCACTGTTATCATTAAGAATAACATACAAACCCGCACTGTTATCATTAACGATACTACACAAACCCGCACTGTTATCATTAACAATACCACACAAACCCGCACTGTTATCATTAACAATACCACACAAACCCGCACTGTTATCATTAACAATACTACACAAACCCGCACTGTTATCATTAACAATACCACACAAACCCGCACTGTTATCATTAACAATAACACACAAACCCGCACTGTTATCATTAACAATACTACACAAACCCGCACTGTTATCATTAAGAATAACATACAAACCCGCACTGTTATCATTAACAATACCACACAAACCCGCACTGTTATCATTAACAGTACCACAGAAACCCGCCCTGTTATCATTAACAATAACACACAAACCCGCACTGTTATCATTAACAATACTACACAAACCCGCACTGTTATCATTAACAATACCACACAAACCCGCACTGTTACCATTAACAATATTACACAAACCCGCACTGTTATCATTAACAGAACCACAGAAACCCGCCCTGTTATCATTAACAATAACACACAAACCCGCACTGTTATCAATAACAATACTACACAAACCCGCACTGTTATCATTAACAATAACACACAAACCCGCACTGTTATCATTAACAATACCACACAAACCCGCACTGTTATCATAAACAATACTACACAAACCCGCACTGTTATCATTAACAATAACACACAAACCCGCACTGTTATCATTAACAATACCACACAGACCCGCACTGTTATCATTAACAATACTACACAAACCCGCACTGTTATCATTAACAATAACACACAAACCCGCACTGTTATCATTAACAATAACATACAAAACCGCACTGTTATCATTAACAATACTACACAAACCCGCACTGTTATCATTAAGAATACTACACAAACCCGCACTGTTATCATTAACAATACTACACAAACCCGCACTGTTATCATTAACAATACCACACAAACCCGCACTGTTATCATTAACAATAACACACAAACCCGCACTGTTATCATTAACAATACCACACAAATCCGCACTGTTATCATTACCAATACCACACAAACCCGCACTGTTATCATTAACAATAACACACAAACCCGCACTGTTATCATTAACAATACTACACAAACCCGCACTGTTATCATTAACAATAACACACAAACCAGCACTGTTATCATTAACAATACCACACAAACCCGCACTGTTATAATTAACAATACTACACAAACCCGCACTGTTATCATTAACAATAACACACAAACCCGCACTGTTATCATTAACAATAACATACAAACCCGCACTGTTATCATTAACAAAACTACACAAACCCGCACTGTTATCATTAACAATACCACACAAACCCACACTGTTATCATTAACAATACCACACAAACCCGCACTGTTATCATTAACAATACCACACAAACCCGCACTGTTATCATTAACAATAACACACAAACCCACACTGTTATCATTAACAATACCACACAAATCCGCACTGTTATCATTAACAATACTACACAAACCCGCACTGTTATCATTAACAATACCACACAAACACGCACTGTTATCATTAACAATACTACACAAAACCGCACTGTTATCATTAACAATACTACACAAACCCGCACTAATATCATTAACAATACCACACAAACCCGCACTGTTATCATTAACAATACTACACAAACCCGCACTGTTATCATTAACAATAACACACAAACCCACACTATTATCATTAACAATAACATACAAAACCGCACTGTTATCATTAACAATACTACACAAACCCGCACTGTTATCATTAAGAATAACATACAAACCCGCACTGTTATCATTAACAATACTACACAAACCCGCACTGTTATCATTAACAATACCACACAAACCCGCACTGTTATCATTAACAATAACACACAAGCCCGCACTGTTATCATTAACAATACCACACAAATCCGCACTGTTATCATTACCAATACCACACAAACCCGCACTGTTATCATTAACAATAACACACAAACCCGCACTGTTATCATTAACAATACTACACAAACCCGCACTGTTATCATTAACAATAACACACAAACCAGCACTGTTATCATTAACAATACCACACAAACCCGCACTGTTATAATTAACAATACTACACAAACCCGCACTGTTATCATTAACAATAACACACAAACCCGCACTGTTATCATTAACAATAACATACAAACCCGCACTGTTATCATTAACAATACTACACAAACCCGCACTGTTATCATTAACAATACTACACAAACCCGCACTGTTATCATTAACAATACCACACAAACCCGCACTGTTATCATTAACAATACTACACAAACCCGCACTGTTAACATTAACAATACCACACAAACCCACACTGTTATCATTAACAATACCACACAAACCCGCACTGTTATCATTAACAATACCACACAAACCCGCACTGTTATCATTAACAATAACACACAAACCCGCACTGTTATCATTAACAATACCACACAAACCCGCACTGTTATCATTAACAATACTACACAAACCCGCACTGTTATCATTAACAATAACACACAAACCCGCACTGGTATCATTAACAATAACATACAAAACCGCACTGTTATCATTAACAATACTACACAAACCCGCACTGTTATCATTAAGAATAACATACAAACCCGCACTGTTATCATTAACGATACTACACAAACCCGCACTGTTATCATTAACAATACCACACAAACCCGCACTGTTATCATTAACAATAACACACAAACCCGCACTGTTATCATTAACAATACTACACAAACCCGCACTGTTATCATTAAGAATAACATACAAACCCGCACTGTTATCATTAACAATACCACACAAACCCGCACTGTTATCATTAACAGTACCACAGAAACCCGCCCTGTTATCATTAACAATAACACACAAACCCGCACTGTTATCATTAACAATACTACACAAACCCGCACTGTTATCATTAACAATACCACACAAACCCGCACTGTTACCATTAACAATATTACACAAACCCGCACTGTTATCATTAACAGAACCACAGAAACCCGCCCTGTTATCATTAACAATAACACACAAACCCGCACTGTTATCAATAACAATACTACACAAACCCGCACTGTTATCATTAACAATAACACACAAACCCGCACTGTTATCATTAACAATACCACACAAACCCGCACTGTTATCATAAACAATACTACACAAACCCGCACTGTTATCATTAACAATAACACACAAACCCGCACTGTTATCATTAACAATAACACACAAACCCGCACTGTTATCATTAACAATACTACACAAACCCGCACTGTTATCATTAACAATAACACACAAACCCGCACTGTTATCATTAACAATACTACACAAACCCGCACTGTTATCATTAACAATAACACACAAACCAGCACTGTTATCATTAACAATACCACACAAACCCGCACTGTTATAATTAACAATACTACACAAACCCGCACTGTTATCATTAACAATAACACACAAACCCGCACTGTTATCATTAACAATAACACACAAACCCGCACTGTTATCATTAACAATAACACACAAACCCGCACTGTTATCATTAACAATACTACACAAACCCGCACTGTTATCATTAACAATAACACACAAACCAGCACTGCTTTCATTAACAATACCACACAAACCCGCACTGTTATCATTAACAATACCACACAAACCCGCACTGTTATCATTAACAATACCACACAAACCCGCACTGTTATCATTAACAATAACACAAAAACCCGCACTGTTATCATTAACAATACTACACAAACCCGCACTGTTATCATTAACAATACCACACAAACCCGCACTGTTATCATTAACAATACTACACAAACCCGCACTGTTATCATTAACAGTACCACAGAAACCCGCCCTGTTATCATTAACAATAACACACAAACCCGCACTGTTATCATTAACAATACTACACAAACCCGCACTGTTATCATTAACAATACCACACAAACCCGCACTGTTATCATAAACAATATTACACAAACCCGCACTGTTATCATTAACAGTACCACAGAAACCCGCCCTGTTATCATTAACAATAACACACAAACCCGCACTGTTATCATTAACAATACTACACAAACCCGCACTGTTATCATTAACAATACCACACAAACCCACACTGTTATCATTAACAATACCACACAAACCCGCACTGTTATCATTAACAATACCACACAAACCCGCACTGTTATCATTAACAATAACACACAAACCCACACTGTTATCATTAACAATACCACACAAATCCGCACTGTTATCATTAACAATACTACACAAACCCGCACTGTTATCATTAACAATACCACACAAACACGCACTGTTATCATTAACAATACTACACAAAACCGCACTGTTATCATTAACAATACTACACAAACCCGCACTAATATCATTAACAATACCACACAAACCCGCACTGTTATCATTAACAATACTACACAAACCCGCACTGTTATCATTAACAATACTACACAAACCCGCACTGTTATCATTAACAATACCACACAAATCCGCACTGTTATCATTAACAATACTACACAAACCCGCACTGTTATCATTAACAATACCACACAAACACGCACTGTTATCATTAACAATACTACACAAAACCGCACTGTTATCATTAACAATACTACACAAACCCGCACTAATATCATTAACAATACCACACAAACCCGCACTGTTATCATTAACAACACTACACAAACGCGCACTGTTATCATTAACAATAAAACACAAACCCGCACTGTTATCATTAACAATACTACACAAACCCGCACTGTTATCATTAACAATAACACACAAACCCGCACTGTTATCATTAACAATACTACACAAACCCGCACTGTTATCATTAACAGTACCACAGAAACCCGCCCTGTTATCATTAACAATAACACACAAACCCGCACTGTTATCATTAACAATACTACACAAACCCGCACTGTTATCATTAACAATACCACACAAACCCGCACTGTTATCATTAACAATATTACACAAACCCGCACTGTTATCATTAACAGTACCACAGAAACCCGCCCTGTTATCATTAACAATAACACACAAACCCGCACTGTTATCAATAACAATACTACACAAACCCGCACTGTTATAATTAACAATACCACACAAACCCGCACTATTATCATTAACAATGCTACACAAACCCGCACTGTTATCATTAACAATACTACACAAACCCGCACTGTTATCATTAACAATACCACACAAACCCGCACTGTTATCATTAACAACACCACACAAACCCGCACTGTTATAATTAACAATACTACACAAACCCGCACTGTTATCATTAACAATAACACACAAACCCGCACTGTTATCAATAACAATACTACACAAACCCGCACTGTTATAATTAACAATACCACACAAACCCGCACTATTATCATTAACAATGCTACACAAACCCGCACTGTTATCATTAACAATACTACACAAACCCGCACTGTTATCATTAACAATACCACACAAACCCGCACTGTTATCATTAACAACACCACACAAACCCGCACTGTTATCATTAACAATACTACACAAACCCGCACTGTTATCATTAACAATAACACACAAACCCGCAGTGTTATCATTAACAATGCTACACAAACCCGCACTGTTATCATCAACAATACTACACAAACCCGCACTGTTATCATTAACAATAACACACAAACCCGCACTGTTATCATTAACAATACTACACAAACCCGCACTGTTATCATTAACAATACCACACAAACCCGCACTGTTATCATTACCAATACCACACAAACCCGCACTGTTATCATTAACAATACTACACAAACCCGCACTGTTATCATTAACAATACCACACAAACCCGCACTGTTATAAGAAACAATACTACACAAACCAGCACTGTTATCATTAACAATACCACACAAACCCGCACTGTTATCATTAACAATACTACACAAACCCGCACTGTTATCATTAACAATACTACACAAACCCGCACTGTTATCATTAACAATAACACACAAACCAGCACTGTTATCATTAACAATACCACACAAACCCGCACTGTTATCATTAACAATACCACACAAACCCGCACTGTTATCATTAACAATACCACACAAACCCGCACTGTTATCATTAACAATACTACACAAACCCGCAGTTTTATCATTAACAATACCACACAAACCCGCACTGTTATCATTAACAATACTACACAAACCCGCACTGTTATCATTAACAATACCACACAAACCCGCACTGTTATCATTAACAGTCCCACAGAAACCCGCCCTGTTATCATTAACAATAACACACAAACCCGCACTGTTATCATTAACAATACTACACAAACCCATACTGTTATCATTAACAATAACACACAAACCCGCACTGTTATCATTAACAATACCACACAAACCCGCACTGTTATCATAAACAATACTACACAAACCCGCACTGTTATCATTAACAATAACACACAAACCCGCACTGTTATCATTAACAATACCACACAAACCCGCACTGTTATCATTAACAATACTACACAAACCCGCACTGTTATCATTAACAATAACACACAAACCCTCACTGTTATCATTAACAATAACATACAAAACCGCACTGTTATCATTAACAATACTACACAAACCCGCACTGTTATCATTAAGAATAACATACAAACCCGCACTGTTATCATTAACAATACTACACAAACCCGCACTGTTATCATTAACAATACCACACAAACCCGCACTGTTATCATTAACAATAACACACAAACCCGCACTGTTATCATTAACAATACCACACAAATCCGCACTGTTATCATTACCAATACCACACAAACCCGCACTGTTATCATTAACAATAACACACAAACCCGCACTGTTATCATTAACAATACTACACAAACCCGCACTGTTATCATTAACAATACCACACAAACCCGCACTGTTATAATTAACAATAACACACAAACCCGCACTGTTATTATTAACAATACCACACAAACCCGCACTGTTTTCATTCACAATACTATACAAACCCGCACTGTTATCATTAACAATACCACACAAACCCGCACTGTTATCATTAACAATAACACAAAAACCCGCACTGTTATCATTAACAATACTACACAAACCCGCACTGTTATCATTAACAATACCACACAAACCCGCACTGTTATCATTAACAATACTACACAAACCCGCACTGTTATCATTAACAGTACCACAGAAACCCGCCCTGTTATCATTAACAATAACACACAAACCCGCACTGTTATCATTAACAATACTACACAAACCCGCACTGTTATCATTAACAATACCACACAAACCCGCACTGTTATCATTAACAATATTACACAAACCCGCACTGTTATCATTAACAGTACCACAGAAACCCGCCCTGTTATCATTAACAATAACACACAAACCCGCACTGTTATCATTAACAATACTACACAAACCCGCACTGTTATCATTAACAATAACACACAAACCCGCACTGTTATCATTAACAATACCACACAAACCCGCACTGTTATCATAAACAATACTACACAAACCCGCACTGTTATCATTAACAATAACACACAAACCCGCACTGTTATCATTACCAATACCACACAAACCCGCACTGTTATCATTAACAATAACACACAAACCCGCACTGTTATCATTAACAATACTACACAAACCCGCACTGTTATCATTAACAATAACACACAAACCAGCACTGTTATCATTAACAATACCACACAAACCCGCACTGTTATAATTAACAATAACACACAAACCCGCACTGTTATTATTAACAATACCACACAAACCCGCACTGTTTTCATTAACAATACTACACAAACCCGCACTGTTATCATTAACAATAACACACAAACCCGCACTGTTATCATTAACAATACCACACAAACCCGCACTGTTATTATTAACAATACTACACAAACCCGCACTGTTATCATTAACAATACTACACAAACCCACACTGTTATCATTAACAATAACACACAAACCCGCACTGTTATCATTAACAATACTACACAAACCCGCACTGTTATCATTAACAATACTACACAAACGCGCACAGTTATCATTGACAATACTACACAAACCCGCACTGTTATCATTAACAATACCACACAAACCCGCACTGTTATCATTAACAATACTACACAAACCCGCACAGTTATCATTAACAATACTACACAAACCCGCACTGTTATCATTAACAATACTACACAAACCTGCACTGTTATCATTAACAATACCACACAAACCCGCACTGTTATCATTAACAAAAGCACACAAACCCGCACTGTTATCATTAACAATACTACACAAACCTGCACTGTTATCATTAACAATACTACACAAACCCGCACAGTTATCATTAACAATACTACACAAACCCGCACTGTTATCATTAACAATACTACACAAACCTGCACTGTTATCATTAACA
This sequence comes from Scyliorhinus torazame, assembly GCF_047496885.1. Lineage (NCBI taxonomy): Eukaryota > Metazoa > Chordata > Chondrichthyes > Carcharhiniformes > Scyliorhinidae > Scyliorhinus > Scyliorhinus torazame. Next base: position 4,342,235 of record NC_092709.1, read on the forward strand.
ATAACACACAAACCCGCAGTCTTATAACTGGCCTTATTGTACAAACTGAGGGATTAGCTTATTTGGGAACCTTTTCGTTGCCAACAATCATGTGCTTTTCTATTGAAAGGGATCAAATAAACAGGAAATTAAGGGTATGTGATTATTATTCCACATCAGTCAGAATTCCCCATGGAGTATGATTATTAAAGATTCTTAATTCCCTTTATTTTTTGAGCTGCTCCAAAATATATAACATCGACTTGCATATAATAGGAAGGAAATATAAGTCCAATGGCTGGTTCTGAAGTAAGGTTATTTTCTGACTGTTGTTTCATTATATCTCCCACAGGAATATCAGGCAGGAATATGTCACTGACCTAAAGGAGCTGAATGGATTTGTCCCCCTATATTACTGAACTGAAAACTCTCAGACACAATGCGATTGCTAACCTGACCTATTGGCTAATTGTTCTCAGATGGCGGGTCCCCTGCCCGGCTGTCCAACGCGATGGCGAGGTCACATCATACATTCCCCACAGTGCAGAAGGAGGCCATTCGGCCCACTGAGTCTTCAACGACCCTCTTAAAGAGCTGCCTACCTAGGCCCAGTCTCTTCCCCTATCCCTGTGACCAATTGATCATGGTCAATCTACCTAACCTGCACATCTTGCGACTGTGGGAGGAAACCGGAGCACCCGGATGAAATCCACGCAGACACGGGGAGAATGTGCAGACAGTCACCCAAGGCTAGAATTGAACCCGGGTCCCTAGCGCTGTGGAGCAGCAGTTCTAACCATTGTGCCACCGTGCTGACACAATCTGCCCTATAGCCAGTTCACACTTCAATGAGCATTAGTTGGCTGCTGTGGGTCTTTCAACACTCACTTGGGAGGAAGACCCACCTTCAGGAACTACTGTCCAATCTGATTGGCTGGCAGCTCCTACGCGAAGCTGCCCCTGGAGCTGCAGGAAGACCACCCTCGGAGCACTAGCCCCGTGATTGGAGGAAAAGGTGCACTTTGGGGCTGTCAGACGAGGAGGGTGTAGTAAGCCTACAGGGTGGACCATGGGGGGGTGGGAGAGAGGCTGGAGGGGAAGGCAGTTCCAACAGTTACTGGACCTTCAGGATGGAGATGCCCGAAGTTAAAACTGGGCTGCTAATGTTGTTCCCACCAACACAGTTGTGGCACTTTAACCGTGTCGGCACCCAGAGAAAGAACAAACACAATCACCAACTCTACATCGAGGAGAGCTCAGCAAACTATTGCGGTGATTCACGTCGATGGTGAGTGATGGGAAATCGAGGTCCTCGGCCTCACCATTTCCCAAACTAAGTCCCCTGATACTCCTGAGCCCATTGGAAGCAGGGAACTGGGGAAGAATTCTGTCTTGGGAATGACCACACCAAATGCTTCCCATGGGAGAGATTTCGCAAACTGTGCCTGGATAACCAGGAACCAGAAAGGCTAAAGGGAGATTTCAGCTCCTAGGGGAGGTTGAGAGGGGGTGAGGCAGGGGTGGAGTGTGATGGGGCTTAGTGGGTGAGTGGGATGAGTGTGTGAGCGAAGGATGGGTTGAGTGAGGAAACGGTGAAGGGATGGAGTTGAGCGGATCAAGGGGATGGGGAAGAAGACAGAGTCGATTGAGATGAAGGGGTGAGAGTGAGCGGTTGAGAGGGGATTGAGTGAGAAGGGGTGAGGGATTGAGGGGGTTGAGTGTGAAGGGTGTGAGGGATTGAGGGGTGAAGGGATGAGGGGCTGGGGCAGACAGTGGGGGATTGAGGGTTGAGGGGATGGATGGGTGAGGGTTTGAGTGGGACATGTGCGAGGAGTGAGGATCAGACGGTGTAGCTGAGGAAGGGGAACAGTGTTTGAAAAATGGAATTTAAAGTCTGCCTCAATGCAGAGGAGGAAACAGTAAGACGAGTGGCAATCACACAGGTCAGAGGCAGCAATAGCTCAAGGAAAAGGGAGAAGGAGTTTAATTTTCAGTCTGTACAAGACGGGGAAAGACTGTCTATTATTTGATGTGTTTTGTGGGATTTCAAATAGGTGCAGTGACAACTTTAAGTGTTTATGATTCTTTAGATCCGAGGAGAGCATGTGGAAATTAACAAGGGGCGAGATTCTCCGCAATCGGCGCGATGTCCGCCGACCGGCGCCAAAAACGGCGCGAATCAGTCCGGCATCGCGCCGCCCCAAAGGTGCGGAATTCTCTACACCTTGAGGGGCCGAGCCCTCACCTTGAGGGGCTAGGCCCGCGCCGGACTGATTTCCGCCCCGCCGGCTGGCGGGAAAGGCCTTTGGTGCCCCGCCAGCTGGTGCGAAACTGACTTTGCCGAGCGGCGCATGCGTGGGAGCGTCAGCGGCCGCTCACGGCATCCCCGCGCATGCGCAGTGGAGGGAGTCTCTTCCTCCTCCGCCATAGTGGAGACTGTGGCGAAGGCGGAAGGAAAAGAGTGCCCCCACGGCACAGGCCCGCCCGCGGACCGGTGGGCCCCGATCGCGGGCCAGGCCACCGTGGGGGCACCCCCCGGGACCAGATCGCCCCGCGCCCCCCCCAGGACCTCAGCCTGCCCGCGCCGCCTTGTCCCGCCGGTAAGAGAGGTGGTTTGATTCTCGCCAGCGGGACAGGCATTCCAGCAGCGGGACCCGGCGGGGGGAATCCCGCCCATGATGCTCAAACGCGGGTTCCATAAGTGTGAATTTGCACAGGGCAAAGTGATCATTCTTAAACATTTAATTATTGCAACGGAGCAAAGGAAAGCTGCAATAATTATTTCAAAACATAAAAAGTTGCATTTATATAGCATCTCAGGACGTCCCAGACCGCGCTTCAGCCACTGAAACACTTTATAATAGACGATAAAATATAGTCAACAATACACACAAAGCAAGATCCATCAAAGGCAACATAATAAATGGCCAGGTAATGTGACCGAGCGACACTTATGACCAGGGCAACTGGGAAATTTCAAATTGGTGAGAACTTTCAGAAAAAAAACATAGCTGATGGAATCTCAGTTCTGTTTATCAGCTCATCCAACTGCTGTCACCTCTGACAGTGCAGCAACCCGTCAGTACTGACCCTCTGACAGTGCAGCACTCCCTCAGTACTGACCCTCTGACAGTGCAGCACTCCCTCAGTACTGACCCTCTGACAGTGCGGCACCCCCTCAGTACTGACCCTCTGACAGTGCGGCACTCTCTCAGTACTGACCCTCTGACAGTGCGGCACTCCCTCAGTACTGACCCTCTGACAGTGCGGCACTCCCTCAGTACTGACCCTCTGACAGTGCAGCACTCTCTCAGTACTGACCATCTGACAGTGCAGCACTCTCTCAGTACTGACCATCTGACAGTTCAGCACTGCCTCAGTACTGACCCTCTGACAGTGCGGCACTCCCTCAGTACTGACTCTCTGACAGTGCAGCACTCTCTCAGTACTGTCCCTCTGACAGTGCTGGAGTCCCTCAGTACTGACCCTCTGACAGTGCGGCACTCCCTCAGTACTGACTCTCTGACAGTGCAGCACTCTCTCAGTACTGTCCCTCTGACAGTGCTGGAGTCCCTCAGTACTGACCCTCCGACAGTTCAGCACTCACTCAGTACTGACCCTCTGACAGTGCGGCACTCCCTCAGTACTGACTCTCTGAGAGTGCTGCACTCTCTCATACTGACCTTCTGACAGTGCAGCACACCCTTAGTACTGACCCTCTGACAGTGCAGGGTTCCCTCATTACTGACCTTCTGACAGTGCGGCACTCCCTCAGTACAGACCCTCAGACAGTGCAGCACTCCCTCAGTACTGACCCTCTGACAGTGCAGCACTCCCACAGTACTGACCCTCTGACAGTGCGGCACTCACTCAGTAGAGACCCTCTGACAGTGCAGCACTGTCAGTACTGAGACAGTGCAGCACTTGCTCAGCACTGACCCTCTGACAGTGCAGCACTCCTTCAGTACTGACCCTCTGACAGTGCGGCACTCCCTCAGTACTGACCCTCTGACAGTGCGGCACTCCCTCAGTACTGACCCTCTGACAGTGCGGCACTCACTCAGTAGAGACCCTCTGACAGTGCAGCACTCCCTCAGTACTGACCCTCTGACAGTGCAGCACTCCCACAGTACTGACCCTCTGACAGTGTAGCACTCCCTCAGTACTGACCCTCTGACAGTGCGGCCCTCCCTCAGCACTGACCGTCTGACAGTGCGGCACTCTCTCAGTACTGACCCTCTGACAGTGCAGCGCTCCCTCAGTACTGAACCTCTGACAGTGCAGTGCTCCCTCAGCACTGACCCTCTGATTGTGCAGCGCTCCCTCAGTACTGACCCTCTAACAGTGCAGCACTCCCTCAGTACTGACCCTCTGACAGTGCAGCACTCCCTGAGTACTGACCCTCTGACAGTACGGAACTCCCTCAGGACTGACCCTCTGACAGTACGGCACTCCCTCAGTACTGACTCTCTGACAGTGCGGCACTCCCTCAGTACTGACCCTCTGACAGTGCTGCACTCCCTCAGTACTGACCCTCTGACAGTGCAGCACTTGCTCAGCACTGACCGTCTGACAGTGCAGCACTCCCTCATTACTGATTCTCTGACAGTGCAGCACTCCCTCAGTACTGACCCTCTGACAGTGCAGCACTCCCTCTGTACTGACCCTCTGACAGTGCAGCACTCCCACAGTACTGACCTCTGACAGTGCGGCACTCCCTCAGTACTGACCCTCTGACAGTGCGGCACTCCCTCGGTACTGACCCTCTGACAGTGCAGCACTCCCTCAGTACTGAACCTCTGACTGTGCGGCACTCCCTCAGTACTGAGCCTCTGACAGTGCAGCACTCCCTCAGTACTGACCCTCTGACAGTGCAGCACTCCCTCAGTACTGACTCTCTGACAGTGCTGCACTCTCTCATACTGACCTTCTGACAGTGCAGCACACCCTCAGTACTGACCCTCTGACAGTGCTGCACTCCCTCAGTACTGACCCTCTGACAGTGCAGCACTCCCTCAGTACTGACCCTCTGACAGTGCGGCACTCCCTCAGTACTGACCCTCTGACAGTGCTGCACTCCCTCAGTACTGACCCTCTGACAGTGCAGCACTCCCTCAGTACTGACCCTCTGACAGTGCAGCACTCCCTCAGTACTGACCCTCTGTCAGTGCAGCACTCCCTCAGTACTGACCCTCTGACAGTGCAGCACTCCCTCATTACTGATTCTCTGACAGTGCAGCACTCCCTCAGTACTGACCCTCTGACAGTGCAGCACTCCCTCAGTACTGACCCTCTGACAGTGCGGCACTCCCTCAGCACTGACCGTCTGACAGTGCGGCACTCTCTCAGTACTGACCCTCTGACAGTGCAGCGCTCCCTCAGTACTGAACCTCTGACAGTGCAGTGCTCCCTCAGCACTGACCCTCTGATTGTGCAGCGCTCCCTCAGTACTGACCCTCTAACAGTGCAGCACTCCCTCAGTACTGACCCTCTGACAGTGCAGCACTCCCTGAGTACTGACCCTCTGACAGTGCGGCATTCCCTCAGGACTGACCCTCTGACAGTACGGCACTCCCTCAGTACTGACTCTCTGACAGTGCGGCACTCCCTCAGTACTGACCCTCTGACAGTGCTGCACTCCCTCAGTACTGACCCTCTGACAGTGCAGCACTTGCTCAGCACTGACCGTCTGACAGTGCAGCACTCCCTCATTACTGATTCTCTGACAGTGCAGCACTCCCTCAGTACTGACCCTCTGACAGTGCAGCACTCCCTCTGTACTGACCCTCTGACAGTGCAGCACTCCCACAGTACTGACCTCTGACAGTACGGCACTCCCTCAGTACTGACCCTCTGACAGTGCGGCACTCCCTCGGTACTGACCCTCTGACAGTGCAGCACTCCCTCAGTACTGAACCTCTGACTGTGCGGCACTCCCTCAGTACTGACCTCCTGACAGTGCAGCACTCCCTCAGTACTGACCCTCTGACAGTGCAGGGTTCCCTCATTACTTTTTTTTTAAAGAATATTTTATTGAAAATTTTTGGTCAACCATCACAGTACATTGTGTATCCTTTACACAATAATATGACAGTATTAATAACAATGACCTGTTTTATAAACAAAGAATAAATAATATATAACAAAAACGAAAACTAAAACTAAATGGCAACTGCCTTGTCTCAGATAAGCACTCTCCAAAAATATGGTTTAACAATCCAATATACAATTATTTATAGCAACGACCTATACATATTATACATATATATTAATAACCCTGTGACTCCTTCTGGTTCCTCCCCCCTGGGCTGCTGCTGCTGCCTTCTTCTTTTCCATTCCCTCTATCTTTCTGTGAGGTATTCGACGAACGGTTGCCACCGCCTGGTGAACCCTTGAGCCGATCCCCTTAGGATGAACCTAATCCATTCCAGCTTTATAAACCCTGCCATGTCATTTATCCAGGTCTCCACCCCCGGGGGCTTGGCTTCCTTCCACAACAACAGTATCCAGCGCCGGGCTACTAGGGACGCAAAGGCCAAAACATCGGCCTCTCTCGCCTCCTGCACTCCCGGCTCTTGTGCAACCCCAAATATAGCCAACCCCCAGCTTGGTTCGACCTGGACCCCCACTACTTTCGAAAGCACCTTTGTCACCCCCACCCAGAACCCCTGTAGTGCCGGACATGACCAGAACATGTGGGTGTGATTCGCTGGGCTTCTCGAGCATCTCGCACGCCTATCCTCTACCCCAAAAAATTTACTGAGCCGTGCTCCAGTCATATGCGCCCTGTGTAACACCTTAAATTGAATCAGGCTTAGCCTGGCACACGAGGACGATGAGTTTACCCTACTTAGGGCATCCGCCCACAGCCCCTCCTCAATCTCCTCCCCCAGCTCTTCTTCCCATTTCCCTTTCAGCTCATCTACCATAATTTGCCCCTCGTCCCTCATTTCCCTATATATATCTGACACCTTACCGTCCCCCACCCATGTCTTTGAGATTACTCTGTCCTGCACCTCATGCGTCGGGAGCTGCGGGAATTCCCTCACCTGCTGCCTCGCAAAAGCCCTCAGTTGCATATACCGGAATGCATTCCCTTGGGGCAACCCATATTTCTCGGTCAGCGCTCCCAGACTTGCGAACTTCCCATCCACAAGCAGATCTTTCAGTTGCGTTACTCCTGCTCTTTGCCATATTCCAAATCCCCCATCCATTCTCCCCGGGGCAAACCTATGGTTGTTTCTTATCGGGGACCCCACCAAGGCTCCCGTCTTTCCCCTATGCCGTCTCCACTGTCCCCAAATTTTCAAAGTCACCACCACCACCGGGCTTGTGGGTATTTCTTCGGTGAGAACGGCAATGGGGCCGTCACCATAGCTTGTAGGCTAGTCCCCCTACAGGACGCCCTCTCCAATCTCTTCCACGCCGCTCCCTCCTCTTCCCCCATCCACTTACTCACCATTGAGATATTGGCGGCCCTGTAGTACTCACTTAGGCTCGGTAGTGCCAGCCCCCCCCTATCCCTACTACGCTGTAAGAATCCCTTCCTCACTCTCGGGGTCTTCCCGGCCCACACAAAACTCATGATACTCTTTTCGATCCTTTTGAAAAAAGCCTTCGTGATCACCACCGGGAGGCACTGAAACACAAAGAGGAATCTCGGGAGGACTACCATTTTAACTGCCTGCACCCTCCCTGCCAGTGACAGGGATACCATGTCCCATTTCTTGAAGTCCTCCTCCATTTGTTCCACCAATCGCGTTAAATTTAACCTATGCAATGTACCCCAATTCTTGGCTATCTGGATCCCCAAGTAACGAAAGTCCCTTGTTACCTTCCTCAGCGGAAAGTCCTCGATTTCTCTGCTCTGCTCCCCTGGATGCACCACAAACAACTCACTTTTCCCCATGTTCAGTTTATATCCTGAGAACTCTCCAAACTCCCGAAGTGTCCGCATTATCTCTGGCATCCCCTCCGCCGGGTCCGCTACATATAACAACAAATCATCCGCATACAGAGATACCCGGTGTTCTTCTCCTCCTCTAAGTACTCCCCTCCACTTCTTGGCACCCCCTCAATGCTATTGCCAGGGGCTCAATCGCCAGTGCAAACAGTAATGGGGACAGAGGGCATCCCTGCCTTGTCCCTCTATGGAGCCGAAAGTATGCAGATCCCCGTCCATTCGTGACCACACTCGCCACTGGGGCCCTATACAACAGCTGCACCCATCCAACATACTCATCTCCAAAACCAAATCTCCTCAGCACCTCCCACAAATAATCCCACTCCACTCTATCAAATGCTTTCTCGGCATCCATTGCCACCACTATCTCCGCTTCCCCCTCTGGTGGGGGCATTATCATTACCCCTAGCAGCCTCCGTATATTCGTATTCAGCTGTCTCTCCTTCACAAACCCAGTTGGTCCTCATGGACCACCCTCGGGACACAATCCTCTATCCTCATTGCCATTACCTTGGCCAGAATCTTAGCGTCTACATTTAGGAGGGAAATAGGTCTATAGGACCCGCATTGCAGCGGGTCCTTTTCCTTCTTTAGGAGAAGCGATATCGTTGCCTCAGACATAGTCGGGGGCAGTTGTCCCCTTTCCTTTGCCTCATTAAAGGTCCTCATCAGTAGCGGGGCGAGCAAGTCCACATATTTCCTGTAAAATTCAACTGGGAATCCATCCGGTCCCGGAGCCTTCCCCGCCTGCATGCTCCTAATTCCTTTCACTACTTCCTCTATTTCAATCTGTGCTCCCAGTCCCACCCTTTCCTGCTCTTCCACCTTGGGAAATTCCAGCCGGTCCAGAAAGCCCATCATTCTCTCCCTCCCATCAGGGGGTTGAGCTTCGTATAATTTTTTATAAAATGCCTTGAACACTCCATTCACTCTCTCCGCTCCCCGCTCCATCTCTCCTTCCTCGTCCCTCACTCCCCCTATTTCCCTCGCTGCTCCCCTTTTCCTCAATTGGTGGGCCAGCAACCTGCTCGCCTTCTCCCCATATTCGTACTGTACACCCTGTGCCTTCCTCCACTGTGCCTCTGCAGTACCCGTTGTCAGCAAGTCAAATTCTACGTGTAGCCTTTGCCTTTCCCTGTACAGTCCCTCCTCCGGTGCCTCCGCATATTGCCTGTCCACCCTCAGAAGTTCTTGCAGCAACCGCTCCCATTCCCTACTCTCCTGCTTTCCTTTATGTGCCCTTATTGATATCAGCTCCCCTCTAACCACTGCCTTCAGCGCCTCCCAGACCACTCCCACCTGGACCTCCCCATTGTCATTGAGTTCCAAGTATTTTTCAATGCACCCCCTCACCCTTAGACACACCCCCTCATCTGCCATTCGTCCCATGTCCATTCTCCAGGGTGGGCGCCCTTCTGTTTCCTCCCCTATCTCTAAGTCCACCCAATGTGGAGCGTGATCCGAAATGGCTATAGCCGTATACTCCGTTCCCCTCACCTTCGGGATCAACGCCCTTCCCAAAACAAAAAAGTCTATTCGCGAATAGACTTTGTGGACATAGGAGAAAAACGAAAACTCCTTACTCCTAGGTCTGCTAAATCTCCACGGGTCTACTCCTCCCATCTGCTCCATAAAATCTTTAAGCACCTTGGCTGCTGCCGGCCTCCTTCCAGTCCTGGACCTCGACCTGTCCAGCCCTGGTTCCAACACCGTATTGAAATCTCCCCCCATTACCAACTTTCCCACCTCTAGGTCCGGGATGCGTCCTAGCATACGCCTCATAAAATTGGCATCATCCCAGTTCAGGGCATATACGTTTACCAAAACCACCGTCTCCCCCTGTAGTTTGCCACTCACCATCACGTATCTGCCCCCGCTATCCGCCACTATAGTCTTTGCCTCAAACATTACCCGCTTCCCCACTAATATAGCCACCCCCCTGTTTTTCGCATCTAGCCCCGAATGGAACACCTGCCCCACCCAACCTTTGCGTAGTCTCACCTGGTCTATCAGTTTCAAGTGCGTTTCCAGTAACATAATCACGTCTGCCTTAAGTTTCTTAAGGTGTGCGAGTACCCGTGCCCTCTTTATCGGCCCGTTCAGCCCTCTCACGTTCCACGTGATCAGCCGGGTTGGGGGGCTTTTTACCCCCCCCATTGTCGATTAGCCATCCCCTTTTTCCAGCTCCTCACCCGGTTCCCACGCAGCTGTGTCCCCCCCAGGCGGTGCCCCCCCCGCCCATCCCACCCCATACCAGCTCCCCCCTCTCCCCAGCAGCAGCAGCCCAATAATTCCCCCCTCCCACCCCCCCGCTAGATCCCCCACTAGCGTAGTTACACCCCCCATGTTGCTCCCAGAAGTCAGCAAACTCTGGCCGACCTCGGCTTCCCCCCGTGACCTCGGCTCGCACCGTGCGATGCCCCCTCCTTCCTGCTTCCCTATTCCCGCCATGATTATCATAGCGCGGGAACCGAGCCCGCGCTTCCCCCTTGGCCCCGCCCCCAATGGCCAACGCCCCATCTCTTCCACCTCCTTTCCTCCCCCCACCACCTCCTGTGGAAGAGAGAAAAGTTACCACATCGCAGGATTAATAACATAAAACTCCTCTTTCCCCCCTTCTTCGCCCCCCATATTCGCTCCACCACTTTGTTTCAAACGTTCTTTTTTTTAATAACCCGCTCATTCCAATTTTTCTTCCACGATAAAAGTCCACGCCTCATCCGCCGTCTCAAAGTAGTGGTGCCTCCCTTGATATGTGACCCACAGTCTTGCCGGTTGCAGCATTCTGAATTTTATCTTCTTTTTGTGAAGCACCGCCTTGGCCCGATTAAAGCTCGCCCTCCTTCTCGCCACCTCCGCACTCCAGTCTTGATAAACGCGGATCACCGCGTTCTCCCACTTACTGCTCCGAGTTTTCTTTGCCCATCTAAGGACCATCTCTCTGTCCTTAAAACGGAGGAATCTCACCACTATGGCTCTAGGAATTTCTCCTGCTCTCGGTCCTCGCGCCATCATTCGGTATGCTCCCTCCACCTCCAGCGGACCTGCCGGGGCCTCCGCTCCCATTAACGAGTGCAGCATCGTGCTCACATATGCCCCGACGTCCGCTCCCTCCGCACCTTCAGGAAGGCCAAGAATCCTCAGGTTGTTCCTCCTTGCGTTGTTCTCCAGCGCCTCCAGCCTTTCCACACATCGTTTATGGTGTGCCTCGTGCATCTCCGTCTTCACCACCAGGCCCTGTATGTCGTCCTCATTCTCGGCTGCCTTTGCCTTCACGACCCGAAGCTCCCGCTCCTGGGTCTTTTGCTCATCTTTTAGCCCTTCAATCGCCTGTAATATCGGGGCCAACAGCTCCTTCTTCATTTCCTTTTTGATCTCTTCCGCGCAGCGTTTCAAAAACTCGTGTTGTTCAGGGCCCCATGTTAAACTGCCACCTTCCGACGCCATCTTGGTTTTTGCTTGCCTTCCTTGCCGCTGCTCTAAAGGATCCACCGCAATCCGGCCACCTTCCTCTCCTTTTTCCATCCGCATCCACTGGGGATTCCCTTCTGGTTCACCGCACAGTACTTTTAGCCGTTAAAATTGCCGTTGGGGCTCTTATTAAGAGCCCAAAAGTCCGTTAGACCGGGAGCAGCCGAAACGTGCGACTCAGCTGGTCATCGCCGCACCCGGAAGTGTGGGGTTCCCTCAGTACTGACCCTCTGACAGTGCGGCACTCCCTCAGTACTGACCCTCTAACAGTGCAGCATTCCCTCAGTACTGACCCTCTGACAGTGCAGCACTCCCTCAGTACTGACCCTCTGACAGTGCAGCACTCCCTCAGTACTGACCCTCTGACAGTGCAGCACTCCCTCAGTACTGACCCTCTGACAGTGCAGCACTCCCTCAGTACTGACCCTCTGACAGTGCAGCACTCCCTCAGTACTGACCCTCTGACAGTGCAGCACTCCCTCAGTACTGTCCCTCTGACAGTGCAGCACTCCCTCAGTACTGACCCTCTGACAGTGCAGCACTCCCTCAGTACTGACCCTCTGACAGTGCAGCACTCCCTCAGTACTGACCCTCTGACAGTGCAGCACTCCCTCAGTACTGACCTCTGACTGTGCAGCAGTGCCTCAGTACTGACCCTCTGACAGTACGGCACTCCCTCAGGACTGACTCTCTGACAGTGCTGCACTCTCTCAGTACTGACCCTTTAACAGTGCAGCACTCCTTTAGTACGGACCCTCTGACAGTGCAGGGATCCCTCATTACTGACCCTCTGACAGTGCGGCAGTCCCTCAGTACTGACCATCTGACAGTGCAGCACTCCCTCAGTACTGATCCTCTGACAGTGCAGCACTCCCTCAGTACTGTCCCTCTGACAGTGCAGCACACCCTCAGTACTGACCCTCTGACAATGCAGCACACCCTCAGCACTGACCCTCTGACAGTGCAGCACTCCCTCAGTACTGTCCCTCTGACAGTGCAGCACTCCCTCAGTACTGACCCTCTGACAGTTCAGCACTCCCTCAGTGCTGACTCACAGACAGTGCAGCACTCCCTCAGTACTGACCCTCTGACAGTGCAGCACTCCCTCAGTACTGACCCTCTGATAGTGCAGCACACCCTCAGTACTGACCCTCTGACAATGCAGCACACCCTCAGCACTGACCCTCTGACAGTGCAGCACTCCCTCAGTACTGTCCCTCTGACAGTGCAGCACTCCCTCAGTACTGACCCTCTGACAGTTCAGCACTCCCTCAGTGCTGACTCACAGACAGTGCTGCACTCCCTCAGTACTGTCCCTCTGACAGTACGGCACTCCCTCAGGACTGACTCTCTGACAGTGCTGCACTCTCTCAGTACTGACCCTCTGACAGTGCAGCACTCCCTCAGTACTGACCCTCTGACCAGTGCAGCACTCCCTCAGTACTGACCTCTGACTGTGCAGCAGTGCCTCAGTACTGACCCTCTGACAGTACGGCACTCCCTCAGGACTGACTCTCTGACAGTGCTGCACTCTCTCAGTACTGACCCTCTGACAGTGCAGCACTCCTTTAGTACTGACCCTCTGACAGTGCAGGGATCCCTCATTACTGACCCTCTGACAGTGCGGCAGTCCCTCAGTACTGACACTCTGACAGTGCAGCACTCCCTCAGTACTGACCCTCTGACAGTGCAGCACTCCCTCAGTACTGACCCTCTGATAGTGCAGCACTCTCTCAGTACTGACCATCTGACAGTTCAGCACTCCCTCAGTACTGATCCTCTGACAGTGCAGCACTCCCTCAGTACTGTCCCTCTGACAGTGCAGCACACCCTCAGTACTGACCCTCTGACAATGCAGCACACCCTCAGCACTGACCCAATGACAGTGCAGCACTCCCTCAGTACTGTCCCTCTGACAGTGCAGCACTCCCTCAGTACTGACCCTCTGACAGTTCAGCACTCCCTCAGTGCTGACTCACAGACAGTGCTGCACTCCCTCTGTACTGATCCTCTAACAGTGCATCACTCCCACAGTACTGGCCCTCTAACAGTGTGGCCTTCCCTCAGTACTGACCTCTGACAATGTGTGGCACTCCCTCTGTACTGACCCTCTGACAGTATGGCCCTCCCTCAGTACTGACCCTCTGACAGTGCAGCACTCCCTTAGTACTGACCTCTGACAGTGCGGCACTCCTCAGTACTGACTCTGTCAGTGCGGCACTCCCTCGGTACTGACCCTCTGACAGTGCAGCACTCCCTCAGTACTGACTCTCTGACAGTGCAGCACTCCCTCAGTACTGACTCTCTGTCAGTGCGGCACTCCCTCAGTACTGACCCTCTGACAGTGCAGCACTTGCTCAGTACTGACCCTCTGACAGTGCGGCACTCCTTCAGTACTGACCCTCTGACAGTGCAGCACTCCCTCATTACTGATTCTCTGACAGAGCGGCACTCCCTCAGTACTGACCCTCTGACAGTGCGGCACTCCCTCAGTACTGACCATCTGACAGTTCAGCACTCCCTCAGTACTGACCCTCTGACAGTGCAGCACTCCTTCAGGACTGTCCCTCTGACAGTGCAGCACTCCCTCAGTACTGACCCTCTTACAGTGCGTCACTCCCTCAGTACTGTCCCTCTGACAGTGCAGCACTCCCTCTGTACTGACCCTCTGACAGTGCAGCACTCCCTCAGTACTGACCATCTGACAGTTCAGCACTCCCTCAGTACTGACCCACTTACAGTGCGGCACTCCCTCAGTACTGTCCCTCTGACAGTGCAGCACTCCCTCAGTACTGACCCTCTGACAGTGCAGCACTCCCTCAGTACTGACCCTCTGACAGTGCAGCACTCCCTCAGTACTGACCCTCTGACAGTGCAGCACTCCCTCAGTACTGACCCTCTGACAGTTCAGCACTCCCTCAGTACTGACCTCTGACAGTGCGGCACTCCCTCAGTACTGACCCTCTGACAGTGCGGCACTCCCTCAGCACTGACCCTCTGACAGTGCAGCGCTCCCTCAGTACTGACCCTCTGACAGTGCAGCACTCCCTCAGTCCTGACCCTCTAACAGTGCGGCCCTCCCTCAGTACTGACCCTCTGACAGTGCAGCACTCCCTGAGTACTGATCCTCTGACAGTGCTGCACTCTCTCTCAGTTCTGACCCTCTGACAGTGCAGCACTCCCTCATTACTGATTCTCTGGCAGTGCGGCACTCCCTCAGTACTGACCCTCTGACAGTGCAGCACTCCCTCAGTACTAACCATCTGACAGTTCAGCACTCCCTCAGTACTGACCTCTGACAGTGCGGCACTCCCTCAGTACTGACTCTCTGACAGTGTGGCACTCCCTCAGTACTGACCCTCTGACAGTGCGGCACTCCCTCAGCACTGACCCTCTGACAGTGCAGCGCTCCCTCAGTACTGACCCTCTGACAGTGCAGTGCTCCCTCAGCACTGACCTTCTGACAGTGCAGCGCTCCATCAGTACTGACCCTCTAACTGTGCAGCACTCCCTCAGTACTGACCCTGTGACAGTGCAGCACTCACTCAGTACTGACCCTCTGACTGTGCGGCACTCCCTCAGTACTGACCCTCTCACAGTGCGGCACTCCCTCAGTACTGACCCTCTGACAGTGCAGCACTCCCTCAGTACTGACCCTCTGACAGTGCAGCACTCCTTCAGCACTGTCCCGCTGACAGTGCAGCACTCCCTCAGTACTGACCCTCTGACAGTTCAGCACTCCCTCAGTCCTGACCCTCTGACAGTGCAGCACTCCCTCTGTACTGACCCTCTGACAGTGCAGCACTCCCTCTGTACTGACCCTCTGACAGTGCAGCACTCCCTCTGTACTGACCCTCTGACAGTTCAGCACCCCCTCAGTACTGACCCTCTAACAGTGCGGCCCTCCCTCAGTATTGACCCTCTGACAGTGCAGCACTCCCTCAGTACTGACCCTCTCACAGTGCAGAACTCCCTCAGTACTGACCGTCTGACAGAGCAGCACTCCCTCAGTGCTGACTCTCTGGCAGTGCGGCACTCCCTCAGTACTGACCCTCTGACAGTGCAGCACTCCCACAGTACTGACCTCTGATAGTGCGGAACTCCCTCAGTACTGACCCTCTGACAGTTCAGCACTCCCTCAGTACTGACCTCTGACAGTGCGGCACTCCCTCAGTACTGACTCTCTGACAGTGTGGCACTCCCTCAGTACTGACCCTCTGACAGTGCGGCACTCCCTCAGCACTGACCCTCTGACAGTGCAGCGCTCCCTCAGTACTGACCCTCTGACAGTGCAGTGCTCCCTCAGCACTGACCTTCTGACAGTGCAGCGCTCCATCAGTACTGACCCTCTAACTTTGCAGCACTCCCTCAGTACTGACCCTGTGACAGTGCAGCACTCACTCAGTACTGACCCTCTGACTGTGCGGCACTCCCTCAGTACTGACCCTCTCACAGTGCGGCACTCCCTCAGTACTGACCCTCTGACAGTGCAGCACTCCCTCAGTACTGACCCTCTGACAGTGCAGCACTCCTTCAGCACTGTCCCGCTGACAGTGCAGCACTCCCTCAGTACTGACCCTCTGACAGTTCAGCACTCCCTCAGTCCTGACCCTCTGACAGTGCAGCACTCCCTCTGTACTGACCCTCTGACAGTGCAGCACTCCCTCTGTACTGACCCTCTGACAGTGCAGCACTCCCTCTGTACTGACCCTCTGACAGTTCAGCACCCCCTCAGTACTGACCCTCTAACAGTGCGGCCCTCCCTCAGTATTGACCCTCTGACAGTGCAGCACTCCCTCAGTACTGACCCTCTCACAGTGCAGAACTCCCTCAGTACTGACCGTCTGACAGAGCAGCACTCCCTCAGTGCTGACTCTCTGGCAGTGCGGCACTCCCTCAGTACTGACCCTCTGACAGTGCAGCACTCCCACAGTACTGACCTCTGATAGTGCGGAACTCCCTCAGTACTGACCCTCTGACAGTGCGGCACTCCCTCAGTACTCACCCTCTGACAGTGCAGCACTTCCTCAGTCCTGAACCTCTGACTGTGCAGCACTCCCTCAGTACTGACCCTCTGACAGTGCGGCACTCCCTCAGTACTGTCCCTCTGACAGTTCAGCACTCCCTCAGTACTGACCCTCTGACCGTGCGGCACTCTCTAAATACTGACCCTCTGACTGTGCGGCACTCATTCAGTACTGACCCTCTGTCATTACAGCACTCTCAGTACTGACCCTCTGACAGTGCAGCACTCCCTCAGTACTGACCCTCTGACAGTGCGGCACTCTCTCAGTACTGACCCTCTGACGGTGCAGCACTCCCCCAGTACTGAGCCTCGGACAGTGCGGCACTCCCTCTGGACTGACCTTCTGACAGTGTGTCCCTCCCTCAGTACTGACCCTCTGAAGGTGCGGCACTCCCTCAGTACTGACCCTCTGATAGTGCAGCACTCCCTCAGTACTGACCCTCGGATAGTGCCGCACTGCCTCAGTACTGACCCTGTGAAAGTGCAGCACTCCCTCAGTACTGACCGTCTGACAGTGCGGCACTCTCTCAGTACTGACCGTCTGACAGTGCGGCACTCACTCAGTACTGACCCTCTCAAAGTGCGGCACTCCCACAGTACTGACCCTCTGATAGTGCAGCACTCCCTCAGTACTGACCCTCGGACAGTGCCGCACTGCCTCAGTACTGACCATCTGACAGTGCAGCACTCCCTCAGTACTGACCCTCTGACAGTGCAGCACTCCCTCAGTACTGACCGTCTGACAGTGCGGCACTCTCTCAGTACTGACCCTCTCAAAGTGCGGCACTCCCACAGTACTGACCCTCTGACAGTGCAGCACTCCCTCAGTACTGAACCTCTGACAGTGCAGCACTCCCTCAGTACTGACCCTCTGACAGTTCAGCACTCCCTCAGTACTGACCCTCTGACAGTGCGGTACTCTCTCAATACTGACCCTTTGATAGTGCGGCAGTCATTCAGTACTGACCCTCTGACAGTGCAGCACTCCCTCAGTACTGACCCTCTTACAGTGCGGCACTCCCTCAGTACTGTCCCTCTGACAGTGCAGCACTCCCTCAGTACCGAACCTCTGACAGTGCAGCACTCCCTCAGTACTGATCCTCTGACAGTGCAGCACTCCCTCAGTACTGATCCTCTGACAGTTCAGCACTCCCTCAGTACTGTCCCTCTAACAGTGCAGCACTCCCTCAGTACTGACGCTCTGACAGTGCAGCACTCCCGGAGTACTGACCCTCTGACAGTGCAGCACTCCCTCAGTACTGACCCTCTGACAGTGCAGCACTTGCTCAGCACTGACCCTCTGACAGGGCAGCACTCGCTCAGTACTGACCTCTGACAGTGCGGCACTCCCTCAGTACTGACCCTCTGACAGTGCGGCACTCCCTCAGCACTGACCCTCTGACAGTGCGGCACTCCCTCATTTCTGATTCTCTGGCAGTGCGGCACTCCCTCAGTACTGACCCTCTGACAGTGCAGCACTCCCTCAGTACTAACCATCTGACAGTTCAGCACTCCCTCAATACTGATCTCTGACAGTGTGGCACTCCCTCAGTACTAACCATCTGACAGTTCAGCACTCCCTCAGTACTGACCTCTGACAGTGTGGCACTCCCTCAATACTGACTCTCTGACAGTGTGGCACTCCCTCAGTACTGACCCTCTGACAGTGCGGCACTCCCTCAGCACTCACCCTCTGACAGTGCAGAGCTGCCTCAGTACTGACCCTCTGACAGTGCAGTGCTCCCTCAGCACTGACCCTCTGACAGTGCAGCGCTCCCTCAGTACTGACCCTCTAACAGTGCAGCACTCCCTCAGTACTGACCCTCTGACAGTGCAGCACTCCCTCAGTACTGACCCTCTGACAGTGCAGCACTCCCTCAGTACTGACCCTCTGACAGTGTGGCACTCCCTCAGTACTGACCCTCCGACAGTGCGGCACTCCCTCAGTACTGACCCTCTCACAGTGCGGCACTCCCTCAGTACTGACCCTCTGACAGTGCAGCACTCCCTCAGTACTGACCCTCTGACAGTGCAGCACTCCCTCAGTACTAACCATCTGACAGTTCAGCACTCCCTCAGCACTGACCTCTGACAGTGCGGCACTCCCTCAGTACTGACTCTCTGACAGTGTGGCACTCCCTCAGTAATGACCCTCTGACAGTGCAGAACTCCCTCATTCCTGACTCTCTGACAGTGTGGCACTCCCTAAGTAATGACCCTCTTGACAGTTCAGCACTCCCTCAGTCCTGACCCTCTGACAGTGCAGCACTCCCTCTGTACTGACCCTCTGACAGTGCAGCACTCTCTCAGTCCTGACCCTCTGACAGTGCAGCACTCCCTCTGTACTGACCCTCTGACAGTTCAGCACCCCCTCAGTACTGACCCTCTAACAGTGCGGCCCTCCCTCAGTATTGACCCTCTGACAGTGCAGCACTCCCTCAGTACTGACCCTCTCACTGTGCGGCACTCCAACAGTACTGACCCTCTGACAGTGCAGAACTCCCTCAGTACTGACCGTCTGACAGAGCAGCACTCCCTCAGTACTGACCCTCTGACAGTGCAGCACTCCCTCAGTGCTGACTCTCTGGCAGTGCGGCACTCCCTCAGTATTGACCCTCTGACAGTGCAGCACTCCCACAGTACTGACCTCTGATAGTGCGGAACTCCCTCAGTACTGACCCTCTGACAGTGCGGCACTCCCTCAGTACTCACCCTCTGACAGTGCAGCACTTCCTCAGTCCTGAACCTCTGACTGTGCAGCACTCCCTCAGTACTGACCCTCTGACAGTGCGGCACTCCCTCAGTACTGACCCTCTGACAGTTCAGCACTCCCTCAGTACTGACCCTCTGACCGTGCGGCACTCTCTAAATACTGACCCTCTGACAGTGCGGCACTCATTCAGTACTGACCCTCTGTCATTACAGCACTCTCAGTACTGACCCTCTGACAGTGCAGCACTCCCTCAGTACTGACCCTCTGACAGTGCGGCACTCTCTCAGTACTGACACTCTGATAGTGCAGCACTCTCTCAGTACTGACCCTCGGACAGTGCCGCACTGCCTCAGTACTGACCCTGTGAAAGTGCAGCACTCCCTCAGTACTGACCGTCTGACAGTGCGGCACTCTCTCAGTACTGACCGTCTGACAGTGCGGCACTCACTCAGTACTGACCCTCTCAAAGTGCGGCACTCCCACAGTACTGACCCTCTGATAGTGCAGCACTCCCTCAGTACTGACCCTCGGACAGTGCCGCACTGCCTCAGTTCTGACCCTCTGACAGTGTAGCACTCCCTCAGTACTGACCCTCTGACAGTGCAGCACTCCCTCAATACTGACCGTCTGACAGTGCGGCACTCTCTCAGTACTGACCCTCTGACAGTGCAGCACTCACTCAGTACTGACCCTCTCAAAGTGCGGCACTCCCACAGTACTGACCCTCTGACAGTGCAGCACTCCCTCAGTACTGAACCTCTGACAGTGCAGCACTCCCTCATTACTGATTCTCTGACAGTGCGGCAATCCGTCAGTACTGACCCTCTGACAGCGTAGCACTCTCTCAGTACTGCCCCTCTGACAGAGCAGCACTCGCTCAGTGCTGAATCTCTGGCAGTGCGGAACTCCCTCAGTTCTGACCCTCTGACAAGGCAGCACTCCCTCAGTACTGACCCACTGACAGTGCAGCACTCCCTCAGTACTGACCCTCTGACAGTGCGGCACTCCCTCAGTACTGACCCTCTGACAGTTCAGCACTCCCTCAGTACTGACCCTCTTACAGTGCGGCACTCTCTCAATACTGACCCTTTGACAGTGCGGCAGTCATTCAGTACTGACCCTTTGACAGTGCGGCACTCTCTCAGTACTGACCCTCTGACAGTGCAGCACTCCCTCAGTACTGACCCTCTTACAGTGCGGCACTCCCTCAGTACTGTCCCTCTGACAGTGCAGCACTCCCTCAGTACTGATCCTCTGACAGTGCAGCACTCCCTCAGTACTGATCCTCTGACAGTTCAGCACTCCCTCAGTACTGTCCCTCTAACAGTGCAGCACTCCCTCAGTACTGACGCTCTGACAGTGCAGCACTCCCGGAGTACTGACCCTCTGACAGTGCAGCACTCGCTCAGTACTGACCTCTGACAGTGCGGCACTCCCTCAGTACTGACCCTCTGACAGTGCGGCACTCCCTCAGCACTGACCCTCTGACAGTGCGGCACTCCCTCATTTCTGATTCTCTGGCAGTGCGGCACTCCCTCAGTACTGACCCTCTGACAGTGCAGCACTCCCTCAGTACTAACCATCTGACAGTTCAGCACTCCCTCAGTACTGACCTCTGACAGTGTGGCACTCCCTCAGTACTAACCATCTGACAGTTCAGCACTCCCTCAGTACTGACCTCTGACAGTGCGGCACTCCCTCAGTACTGACTCTCTGACAGTGTGGCACTCCCTCAGTACTAACCATCTGACAGTGCAGCGCTCCCTCAGTACTGACCCTCTAACAGTGCAGCACTCCCTCAGTACTGACCCTCTGACAGTGCAGCACTCCCTCAGTACTGACCCTCTGACAGTGCAGCACTCCCTCAGTACTGACCCTCTGACAGTGCGGCACTCCCTCAGTACTGACCCTCCGACAGTGCGGCACTCCCTCAGTACTGACCCTCTCACAGTGCGGCACTCCGTCAGTACTGATCCTCTGACAGTGCAGCACTCCCTCAGTACTAACCATCTGACAGTTCAGCACTCCCTCAGCACTGACCTCTGACAGTGCGGCACTCCCTCAGTACTGACTCTCTGACAGTGTGGCACTCCCTCAGTAATGACCCTCTGACAGTGCAGCACTCCCTCATTACTGACTCTCTGACAGTGTGGCACTCCCTAAGTAATGACCCTCTGATAGTTCAGCACTCTCTCAGTCCTGACCCTCTGACAGTGCAGCACTCCCTCTGTACTGACCCTCTGACAGTTCAGCACCCCCTCAGTACTGACCCTCTAACAGTGCGGCCCTCCCTCAGTATTGACCCTCTGACAGTGCAGCACTCCCTCAGTACTGACCCTCTCACAGTGCGGCACTCCAACAGTACTGACCCTCTGACAGTGCAGAACTCCCTCAGTACTGACCGTCTGACAGAGCAGCACTCCCTCAATGCTGTCTCTCTGGCAGTGCGGCACTCCCTCAGTACTGACCCTCTGACAGTGCAGCACTCCCACAGTACTGACCTCTGATAGTGCGGAACTCCCTCAGTACTGACCCTCTGACAGTGCGGCACTCCCTCAGTACTCACCCTCTGACAGTGCTGCACTTCCTCAGTCCTGAACCTCTGACTGTGCAGCACTCCCTCAGTACTGACCCTCTGACAGTGCGGCACTCCCTCAGTACTGACCCTCTGACAGTTCAGCACTCCCTCAGTACTGACCCTCTGACCGTGCGGCACTCTCTAAATACTGACCCTCTGACAGTGCGGCACTCATTCAGTACTGACCCTCTGTCATTACAGCACTCTCAGTACTGACATTCTGACAGTGCAGCACTCCCTCAGTACTGACCCTCTGACAGTGCGGCACTCTCTCAGTACTGACCCTCTGACGGTGCAGCACTCCCCCAGTACTGAGCCTCGGACAGTGCGGCACTCCCTCTGGACTGACCTTCTGACAGTGCGTCCCTCCCTCAGTACTGACCCTCTGAAGGTGCGGCACTCCCTCAGTACTGACCCTCTGATAGTGCAGCACTCCCTCAGTACTGACCCTCGGACAGTGCCGCACTGCCTCAGTACTGACCCTCTGACAGTGCAGCACTCCCTCAGTACTGACCGTCTGACAGTGCGGCACTCTCTCAGTACTGACCGTCTGACAGTGCGGCACTCCGTCAGTACTGACCCTCTGACAGTGCAGCACTCCCTCAGTACTGACCCTCTGACAGTGCGGCACTCCCTCAGGACTGACCCTCTGACAGTTCCGCACTCCCTCAGGACTGACCCTCTGACAGTGCAGCACTCCCTCAGTACTGACCCTCTAACAGTGCGGCCCTCCCTCAGTACTGACCCTCTGACAGTGCGGCACTCCCTCAGTACTGACCCTCTGACAGTGCAGTACTCCCTCAGTACTGACCCTCTAACAGTGCGGCCCTCCCTCAGTACTAACCCACTATCAGTGCGGCCCTCCCTCAGTACTGACCCTCTGACAGTGCTGCACTCTCTCAGTCCTGACCCTCTGACAGTGCAGTACTCCCTCAGTACTGACCCTCTAACAGTGCGGCCCTCCCTCAGTACTAACCCACTAACAGTGCGGCCCTCCCTCAGTACTGACCCTCTGACAGTGCAGCACTCCCTCAGTACTGACTCTCAGACAGTGCTGCACTCTCTCCGTCCTGACCCTCTGACAGTGCAGCACTCCCTCTGTACTGATCCTCTAACAGTGCGGCACTCCCACAGTACTGACCCTCTGACAGTGCAGCACTCCCTCAGTACTGACTCTCAGACAGTGCTGCACTCTCTCCGTCCTGACCCTCTGACAGTGCAGCACTCCCTCTGTACTGATCCGCTAACAGTGCGGCACTCCCTCAATACTGACCCTCTGACAGTGCAGCACACCCCCAGTACTGAGCCTCGGACAGTGCGGCACTCCCTCTGGACAGACCTTCTGACAGTGCGTCCCTCCCTCAGTACTGACCCTCTGATAGTGCAGCACTCCCTCAGTAATCACCCTCTGAAAGTGCAGCACTCCCTCAGTACTGACCCTCCGACAGTGCAGCACTCCTTCAGTATTGACCCTCTGACAGTGCAGCATTCTCTCAAACTGAACCTCTGACAGTGCAGCACTCTCTCAGTACTGACCCACTGACAGTGCAGCACTCCCTCAGTACTGACCCTCTGACAGTGCGGCACTTTCTCAGTACTGATCCTCTAACAGTGCAGCGCTCCCTCAGTACTGACCCTCTGACAGTGTGGCACTCTCTCAGTACTGACCCTCTGACAGTGCAGCACTCCCCCAGTACTGAGCCTCGGACAGTGCGGCACTCCCTCTGGACTGACCTTCTGCCAGTGCGTCCCTCCCTCAGTACTGACCCTCTGACAGTGTGGCACTCCCTCAGTACTGACCCTCTGATAGTGCAGCACTCCCTCAGTATTGACCCTCTGACAGTGCAGCACTCCTTCAGTATTGACCCTCTGACAGTGCAGCACTGTCTCAAACTGAACCGCTGACAGTGCAGCACTCCCTCAGTACTGACCGTCTGACAGTGCGGCACTCTCTCAGTACTGACCCTCTGACAGTGCGGCACTCCCTCAGTACTGACCATCGGACAGTGCCGCACTGCCTCAGTACTGACCCTCTGACAGTGCAGCTCTACCTCAGTACTGACCCTCCGACAGTGCAGCACTCCTTCAGTATTGACCCTCTGACAGTGCAGCACTGTCTCAAACTGAACCGCTGACAGTGCAGCACTCCCTCAGTACTGACCGTCTGACAGTGCGGCACTCTCTCAGTACTGACCCTCTGACAGTGCAGCACTCCCTCAGTACTGACCATCGGACAGTGCCGCACTGCCTCAGTACTGACCCTCTGACAGTGCCGCACTCCCTGTCCTGACCCTCTGATAGTGCAGCACTCCCTCAGTACTGACCCTCTGACAGTGCGTCACTCCCTCAGTACTGACCCTCTGACAGTGCAGCACTCCCTCAGTACTGACCCTCTGACAGTGCAGCACTCCCTCAGTACTGACCCTCTGACAGTGCAGCACTCCCTCAGTACTGACCCTCTCACAGTGCGGCACTCCAACAGTACTGACCCTCTGAAAGTGCAGAACTCCCTCAGTACTGACCCTCTGACAGTGCGGCACTCCCTCAGCACTGACCCTCTGACAGTGCAGCACTCCCTCAGTACTGACCCTCTGACAGTGCAGCACTCCCTCAGTACTGACCCTCTAACAGTGCGGCCCTCCCTCAGTACTAACCCACTAATAGTGCGGCCCTCCCTCAGTACTGACCCTCTGACAGTGCAGCACTCCCTCAGTACTGACTTTCAGACAGTGCTGCACTCCCTCAGTACTGACCCTCCGACAGTGCAGCACTCCTTCAGTATTGACCCTCTGACAGTGCAGCATTCTCTCAAACTGAACCTCTGACAGTGCAGCATTCCCTCAGTACTGACCGTCTGACAGTGCGGCACTCTCTCAGTACTGACCCACTGACAGTGCAGCACTCCCTCAGTACTGACCCTCTGACAGTGCGGCACTTTCTCAGTACTGATCCTCTAACAGTGCAGCGCTCCCTCAGTACTGACCCTCTGACAGTGTGGCACTCTCTCAGTACTGACCCTCTGACAGTGCAGCACTCCCCCAGTACTGAGCCTCGGACAGTGCGGCACTCCCTCTGGACTGACCTTCTGCCAGTGCGTCCCTCCCTCAGTACTGACCCTCAGAAGGTTCGGCACTCCCTCAGTACTGACCCTCTGATAGTGCAGCACTCCCTCAGCACTGATCCTCTGACAGTGAAGCTCTCCCTCAGTACTGACCCTCTGACAGTGCAGCACTCCCTCAGTACTGACCCTCTGAAAGTGCAGCACTCCCTCAGTACTGACCCTCCGACAGTGCAGCACTCCTTCAGTATTGACCCTCTGACCGTGCAGCACTGTCTCAAACTGAACCGCTGACAGTGCAGCACTCCCTCAGTACTGACCGTCTGACAGTGCGGCACTCTCTCAGTACTGACCCTCTGACAGTGCAGCACTCCCTCAGTACTGACCATCGGACAGTGCCGCACTGCCTCAGTACTGACCCTCTGACAGTGCCGCACTCCCTCAGTCCTGACCCTCTGATAGTGCAGCACTCCCTCAGTACTGACCCTCTGACAGTGCAGCACTCACCCTCTGACAGTGCAGCACTCCCTCAGTACTGACCTCTGACAGTGTGGCACTCCCTCAGTACTAACCATCTGACAGTTCATCACTCCCTCAGTACTGACCTCTGACAGTGCGGCACTCCCTCAGTACTGACTCTCTGACAGTGTGGCACTCCCTCAGTACTGACCCTCTGACAGTGCGGCACTCCCTCAGCTCTCACCCTCTGACAGTGCAGAGCTCCCTCAGTACTGACCCTCTGACAGTGCAGTGCTCCCTCAGCACTGACCCTCTGACAGTGCAGCGCTCCCTCAGTACTGACCCTCTAACAGTGCAGCACTCACCCTCTGACAGTGCAGCACTCCCTCAGTACTGACCCTCTGACAGTGCGGCACTCCCTCAGTACTGACCCTCTGACAGTGCGGCACTCCCTCAGTACTGACCCTCCGACAGTGCGGCACTCCCTCAGTACTGACCCTCTCACAGTGCGGCACTCCCTCAGTACTGACCCTCTGACAGTGCAGCACTCCCTCAGTACTGACCCTCTGACAGTGCAGCACTCCCTCAGTACTAACCATCTGACAGTTCAGCACTCCCTCAGCACTGACCTCTGACAGTGCGGCACTCCCTCAGTACTGACTCTCTGACAGTGTGGCACTCCCGCAGTAATGACCCTCTGACAGTGCAGCACTCCCTCATTACTGACTCTCTGACAGTGTGGCACTCCCTAAGTAATGACCCTCTGACAGTTCAGCACTCCCTCAGTCCTGACCCTCTGACAGTGCAGCACTCCCTCTGTACTGACCCTCTGACAGTGTAGCACTCTCTCAGTCCTGACCCTCTGACAGTGCAGCACTCCCTCTGTACTGACCCTCTGACAGTTCAGCACCTCCTCAGTACTGACCCTCTAACAGTGCGGCCCTCCCTCAGTATTGACCCTCTGACAGTGCAGCACTCCCTCAGTACTGACCCTCTCACAGTGCGGCACTCCAACAGTACTGACCCTCTGACAGTGCAGAACTCCCTCAGTACCGACGGTCTGACAGAGCAGCACTCCCTCAGTGCTGACTCTCTGGCAGTGCGGCACTCCCTCAGTACTGACCCTCTGACAGTGCAGCACTCCCACAGTACTGACCTCTGATAGTGCGGAACTCCCTCAGTACTGACCCTCTGACACTGCGGCACTCCCTCAGTACTCACCCTCTGACAGTGCAGCACGTCCTCAGTCCTGAACCTCTACCTGTGCAGCACTCCCTCAGTACTGACCCTCTGACAGTGCGGCACTCCCTCAGTACTGACCCTCTGACAGTTCAGCACTCCCTCAGTACTGACCCTCTGTCATTACAGCACTCTCAGTACTGACCCTCTGACAGTGCAGCACTCCCTCAGTACTGACCCTCTGACAGTGCGGCACTCTCTCAGTACTGACCCTCTGATGGTGCAGCACTCCCCCAGTACTGAGCCTCGGACAGTGCGGCACTCCCTCTGGACTGACCTTCTGACAGTGCGTCCCTCCCTCAGTACTGACCCTCTGAAGGTGCGGCACTCCCTCAGTACTGACCCTCTGATAGTGCAGCACTCCCTCAGTACTGACCCTCGGACAGTGCCGCACTGCCTCAGTACTGACCCTGTGAAAGTGCAGCACTCCCTCAGTACTGACCGTCTGACAGTGCGGCACTCTCTGAGTACTGACCGTCTGACAGTGCGGCACTCACTCAGTACTGACCCTCTCAAAGTGCGGCACTCCCACAGTACTGACCCTCTGATAGTGCAGCACTCCCTCAGTACTGACCCTCGGACAGTGCCGCACTGCCTCAGTACTGACCCTCTGACAGTGCAGCACTCCCTCAGTACTGACCCTCTGACAGTGCAGCACTCCCTCAGTACTGACCGTCTGACAGTGCGGCACTCTCTCAGTACTGACCCTCTGACAGTGCAGCACTCACTCAGTACTGACCCTCTCAAAGTGCGGCACTCCCACAGTACTGACCCTCTGACAGTGCAGCACTCCCTCAGTACTGAACCTCTGACAGTGCAGCACTCCCTCATTACTGATTCTCTGACAGTGCGGCAATCCGTCAGTACTGACCCTCTGACAGCGTAGCACTCTCTCAGTACTGACCCTCTGACAGAGCAGCACTCCCTCAGTGCTGACTCTCTGGCAGTGCGGCACTCCCTCAGTTCTGACCCTCTGACAAGGCAGCACTCCCTCAGTACTGACCCACTGACAGTGCAGCATTCCCTCAGTACTGACCCTCTGACAGTGCAGCACTCCCTCAGTACTGAACCTCTGACTGTTCAGCACTCCCTCAGTACTGACCCTCTGACAGTGCGGCACTCCCTCAGTACTGACCCTCTGACAGTTCAGCACTCCCTCAGTACTGACCCTCTGACAGTGCGGCACTCTCTCAATACTGACCCTTTGCAGTGCGGCAGTCATTCAGTACTGACCCTATGATAGTGCGGCACTCTCTCAGTACTGAGACTCTGACAGTGCAGCACTCCCTCAGTACTGACCCTCTTACAGTGCGGCACTCCCTCAGTACTGTCCCTCTGACAGTGCAGCACTCCCCCAGTACTGATCCTCTGACAGTGCAGCACTCCCTCAGTACTGATCCTCTGACAGTTCAGCACTCCCTCAGTACTGTCCCTCTGACAGTGCAGCACTCCCTCAGTACTGACGCTCTGACAGTGCAGCACTCCCGGAGTACTGACCCTCTGACAGTGCAGCACTCCCTCAGTACTGACCCTCTGACAGTGCAGCACTTGCTCAGCACTGACCCTCTGACAGGGCAGCACTCGCTCAGTACTGACCTCTGACAGTGCGGCACTCCCTCAGTACTGACCCTCTGACAGTGCGGCACTCCCTCAGCACTGACCCTCTGACAGTGCGGCACTCCCTCATTTCTGATTCTCTGGCAGTGCGGCACTCCCTCAGCACTCACCCTCTGACAGTGCAGAGCTCCCTCAGTACTGACCCTCTGACAGTGCAGTGCTCCCTCAGTACTGACCCTCTAACAGTGCAGCACTCCCTCAGTACTGACCCTCTGACAGTGCAGCACTCCCTCAGTACTGACCCTCCGACAGTGCGGCACTCCCTCAGTACTGACCCTCTCACAGTGCGGCACTCCCTCAGTACTGACCCTCTGACAGTGCAGCACACCCTCAGTACTGACCCTCTGACAGTGCAGCACTCCCTCAGTACTAACCATCTGACAGTTCAGCACTCCCTCAGCACTGACCTCTGACAGTGCGGCACTCCCTCAGTACTGACTCTCTGACAGTGTGGCACTCCCTCAGTAATGACCCTCTGACAGTGCAGCACTCCCTCATTACTGACTCTCTGACAGTGTGGCACTCCCTAAGTAATGACCATCTGACAGTTCAGCACTCCCTCAGTCCTGACCCTCTGACAGTGCAGCACTCCCTCTGTACTGACCCTCTGACAGTGCAGCACTCTCTCAGTCCTGACCCTCTGACAGTGCAGCACTCCCTCTGTACTGACCCTCTGACAGTTCAGCACCCCCTCAGTACTGACCCTCTAACAGTGCGGCCCTCCCTCAGTATTGACCCTCTGACAGTGCAGCACTCCCTCAGTACTCACCCTCTCACAGTGCGGCACTCCAACAGTACTGACCCTCTGACAGTGCAGAACTCCCTCAGTACTGACCGTCTGACAGAGCAGCACTCCCTCAATGCTGACTCTCTGGCAGTGCGGCACTCCCTCAGTACTGACCCTCTGACAGTGCAGCACTCCCTCAGTACTGACCCTCTGACAGTGCGGCACTCCCTCAGTACTCACCCTCTGACAGTGCTGCACTTCCTCAGTACTGACGCTCTGACAGTGCAGCACTCCCTCAGTACTGACCCTCTGACAGTGCGGCACTCTCTCAGTACTGACCCTCTGACGGTGCAGCACTCCCCCAGTACTGAGCCTCGGACAGTGCGGCACTCCCTCTGGACTGACCTTCTGACAGTGCGTCCCTCCCTCAGTACTGACCCTCTGAAGGTGCGGCACTCCCTCAGTACTGACCCTCTGATAGTGCAGCACTCCCTCAGTACTGACCCTCGGACAGTGCCGCACTGCCTCAGTACTGACCCTCTGACAGTGCAGCACTCCCTCAGTACTGACCGTCTGACAGTGCGGCACTCTCTCAGTACTGACCGTCTGACAGTGCGGCACTCCGTCAGTACTGACCCTCTGACAGTGCAGCACTCCCTCAGTACTGACCCTCTGACAGTGCGGCACTCACTCAGGACTGACCCTCTGACAGTTCCGCACTCCCTCAGGACTGACCCTCTGACAGTGCAGCACTCCCTCAGTACTGACCCTCTAACAGTACGGCCCTCCCTCAGTACTGACACTCTGACAGTGCGGCACTCCCTCAGTACTGACCCTCTGACAGTGCAGTACTCCCTCAGTACTGACCCTCTAACAGTGCGGCCCTCCCTCAGTACTAACCCACTAACAGTGCGGCCCTCCCTCAGTACTGACCCTCTGACAGTGCTGCACTCTCTCAGTCCTGACCCTCTGACAGTGCAGTACTCCCTCAGTACTGACCCTCTAACAGTGCGGCCCACCCTCAGTACTAACCCACTAACAGTGCGGCCCTCCCTCAGTACTGACCCACTGACAGTGCAGCACTCCCTCAGTACTGACTCTCAGACAGTGCTGCACTCTCTCCGTCCTGACCCTCTGACAGTGCAGCACTCCCTCTGTACTGATCCGCTAACAGTGCGGCACTCCCTCAATACTGACCCTCCGACAGTGCAGCACTCCTTCAGTATTGACCCTCTGACAGTGCAGCATTCTCTCAAACTGAACCTCTGACAGTGCAGCATTCCCTCAGTACTGACCCTCTGATAGTGCAGCACTCCCTCAGTAATCACCCTCTGAAAGTGCAGCACTCCCTCAGTACTGACCCTCCGACAGTGCAGCACTCCTTCAGTATTGACCCTCTGACAGTGCAGCATTCTCTCAAACTGAACCTCTGACAGTGCAGCATTCCCTCAGTACTGACCGTCTGACAGTGCGGCACTCTCTCAGTACTGACCCACTGACAGTGCAGCACTCCCTCAGTACTGACCCTCTGACAGTGCGGCACTTTCTCAGTACTGATCCTCTAACAGTGCAGTGCTCCCTCAGTACTGACCCTCTGACAGTGTGGCACTCTCTCAGTACTGACCCTCTGACAGTGCAGCACTCCCCCAGTACTGAGCCTCGGACAGTGCGGCACTCCCTCTGGACTGACCTTCTGCCAGTGCGTCCCTCCCTCAGTACTGACCCTCTGAAGGTGCGGCACTCCCTCAGTACTGACCCTCTGATAGTGCAGCACTCCCTCAGTACTGATCCTCTGACAGTGCAGCTCTCCCTCAGTACTGACCCTCTGACAGTGCAGTACTCCCTCAGTACTGACCCTCTGAAAGTGCAGCACTCCCTCAGTACTGACCCTCCGACAGTCCAGCACTCCTTCAGTATTGACCCTCTGACAGTGCAGCACTGTCTCAAACTGAACCGCTGACAGTGCAGCACTCCCTCAGTACTGACCGTCTGACAGTGCGGCACTCTCTCAGTACTGACCCTCTGACAGTGCAGCACTCCCTCAGTACTGACCATCGGACAGTGCCGCACTGCCTCAGTACTGACCCTCTGACAGTGCCGCACTCCCTCAATACTGACCCTCTGACAGTGCAGCACTCCCTCAGTACTGACCCTCTGACAGTGCAGCACTCCCTCAGTACTGACCCTCTAACAGTGCGGCCCTCCCTCAGTACTGACCCTCTGACAGTGCGGCACTCCCTCAGTACTGACCCTCTGACAGTGCAGCACTCCCTCAGTACTGCCCCCCTGACAGTGCAGCACTCCCTCAGTGCTGACTCTCTGGCAGTGCGGCACTCCTTCAGTACTGACCCTCTGACAGTGCAGCACTCCCTCAGTACTGAACCTCTGACAGAGTAGAACTCCCTCAGTACTGACCCTCTCACAGTGCGGCACTCCCTCAGTACAGACCCTCTGACAGAGCAGCACTCCCTCAGTACTGAACCTCTGACAGTGCAGCACTCCCTCGGTACTGACCCTCTGACAGTGCAGCACTCCCTCAGTACTGACCCTCTGACAGTGCGGCACTCCCTCCGTACTGACCCTCTGACAGTGCATCACTCCCTCTGTACTGACCCTCTGACAGTGCAGCACTCCCTCGGTACTGATCCTCTGACAGTGCAGCACTCACTCAGTACTGACCCTCTGACAGTGCAGCACTCCCTAGGTACTGACCCTCTGACAGTGCAGCACTCCCTCAGTACTGACCCTCTGACAGTGCAGCACTCCCTCAGTACTGACCCTCTGACAGTGCGGCACTCCCTCAGTACTGACCCTCTGACAGTGCGGCACTCACTCTGTACTGACCCTCTGACAGTGCGGCACCCCCTCAGTACTGACCCTCTGACAGTGCAGCGCTCCCTCAGTACTGACCCTCTGACAGTGCGGCACTCCCTCAGTACTGATCCTCTGACAGTGCGGCACTCCCTCAGTGCTGACCCTCTGATAGTGCAGCACTCCCTCAGTACTGACCCACTGACAGTGCAACACTCCCTCAGTACTGACCCTCTGACAGTGCATCACTCCCTCTGTACTGACCATCTGACAGTGCGGCACTCCCTCAGGACTGACCCTCAGACAGTGCCGCACCCCCTCAGTACTGACCCTCTGACAGTGCAGCGCTCCCTCAGTACTGACCCTCTGACAGTGCGGCACTCCCTCAGTACTAACCCTCTGAAAGTGCGGCACTCCCTCAGTGCTGACCGTCTGACAGTGCAGCACTCCCTCAGTACTGACCCACTGACAGTGCAGCACTCCCTCAGTACTGACCCTCTGACAGTGAAGCACTCCCACAGTACTGACCATCTGACAGTGCATCTCTCCCTCAGTACTGACCCTCTGAAAGGGCGGCACTCCGTCAGTACTGACCCTCTGATATTGCAGCACTCCCTCAGTACTGACCCTCTGACAGTGCAGCTCTCCCTCAGTACTGACCCTCTGACAGTGCAGCTCTCCCTCATTACTGACCGTCTGACAGTGCGGCACTCCCTCAGTACTGACCCTCTGACAGTGCAGCTCTCCCTCAATACTGATCCTCTGACAGTGCGGCACTCCCTCCGTACTGACCCTCTGACAGTGCAGCACTCCCTCAGTACTGACCCTCTGACAGTGCAGCACTCCCGCAGTACTGACCCTCTGACAGTGCAGCACTCCCTCGATATTGACCCTCTGACTGTGCAGCACTCCCTCGGTACTGACCTTCCGACAGTGCGGCACTCACTCAGTACTGACCCTCTGACAGTGCGGCACTCCCTCAGTACTGACCCTCTGACAGTGCAGCACTCCCTCAGTACTAACCATCTGACAGTTCAGCACTCCCTCAGCACTGACCTCTGACAGTGCGGCACTCCCTCAGTACTGACTCTCTGACAGTGTGGCACTCCCTCAGTAATGACCCTCTGACAGTGCAGCACTCCCTCATTACTGACTCTCTGACAGTGTGGCACTCCCTAAGTAATGACCCTCTGACAGTTCAGCACTCCCTCAGTCCTGACCCTCTGACAGTGCAGCACTCCCTCAGTACTGACCCACTGACAGTGCAGCACTCCCTCAGTACTGACCCTCTGACAGTGCATCACTCCCTCTGTACTGACCATCTGACAGTGCGGCACTCCCTCAGTACTGACCCTCAGACAGTGCCGCACCCCCTCAGTACTGACCCTCTGACAGTGCAGCGCTCCCTCAGTACTGACCCTCTGACAGTGCGGCACTCCCTCAGTACTAACCCTCTGACAGTGCGGCACTCCCTCAGTGCTGACCGTCTGACAGTGCAGCACTCCCTCAGTACTGACCCACTGACAGTGCAGCACTCCCTCAGTACTGACCCTCTGACAGTGAAGCACTCCCTCAGTACTGACCATCTGACAGTGCATCTCTCCCTCAGTACTGACCCTCTGAAAGGGCGGCACTCCGTCAGTACTGACCCTCTGATATTGCAGCACTCCCTCAGTACTGACCCTCTGACAGTGCAGCACTCCCTCAGTACTGACCCTCTGACAGTGCAGTTCTCCCTCATTACTGACCGTCTGACAGTGCGGCACTCCCTCAGTACTGACCCTCTGACAGTGCAGCTCTCCCTCAATACTGATCCTCTGACAGTGCGGCACTCCCTCCGTACTGACCCTCTGACAGTGCAGCACTCCCTCAGTACTGACCCTCTGACAGTGCAGCACTCCCCCAGTACTGACCCTCTGACAGTGCAGCACCCCCTCGATACTGACCCTCTGACTGTGCAGCACTCCCTCGGTACTGACCTTCCGACAGTGCGGCACTCACTCAGTACTGACCCTCTGACAGTGCGGCACTCCCTCAGTACTGACCCTCTGACAGTGCAGCACTCCCTCAGTACTAACCATCTGACAGTTCAGCACTCCCTCAGCACTGACCTCTGACAGTGTGGCACTCCCTCAGTAATGACCCTCTGACAGTGCAGCACTCCCTCATTACTGACTCTCTGACAGTGTGGCACTCCCTAAGTAATGACCCTCTGACAGTTCAGCACTCCCTCAGTCCTGACCCTCTGACAGTGCAGCACTCCCTCAGTACTGACCCACTGACAGTGCAGCACTCCCTCAGTACTGACCCTCTGACAGTGCATCACTCCCTCTGTACTGACCATCTGACAGTGCGGCACTCCCTCAGTACTGACCCTCAGACAGTGCCGCACCCCCTCAGTACTGACCCTCTGACAGTGCAGCGCTCCCTCAGTACTGACCCTCTGACAGTGCGGCACTCCCGCAGTACTAACCCTCTGACAGTGCGGCACTCCCTCAGTGCTGACCGTCTGACAGTGCAGCACTCCCTCAGTACTGACCCACTGACAGTGCAGCACTCCCTCAGTACTGACCCTCTGACAGTGAAGCACTCCCTCAGTACTGACCATCTGACAGTGCATCTCTCCCTCAGTACTGACCCTCTGAAAGGGCGGCACTCCGTCAGTACTGACCCTCTGATATTGCAGCAATCCCTCAGTACTGACCCTCTGACAGTGCAGCACTCCCTCAGTACTGACCCTCTGACAGTGCAGCTCTCCCTCATTACTGACCGTCTGACAGTGCGGCACTCCCTCAGTACTGACCCTCTGACAGTGCAGCTCTCCCTCAATACTGATCCTCTGACAGTGCGACACTCCCTCCGTACTGACCCTCTGACAGTGCAGCACTCCCTCAGTACTGACCCTCTGACAGTGCAGCACTCCCTCGATACTGACCCTCTGACTGTGCAGCACTCCCTCGGTACTGACCTTCCGACAGTGCGGCACTCACTCAGTACTGACCCTCTGACAGTGCGGCACTCCCTCAGTACTGACCCTCTGACAGTGCAGCACTCCCTCAGTACTAACCATCTGACAGTTCAGCACTCCCTCAGCACTGACATCTGACAGTGCGGCACTCCCTCAGTACTGACTCTCTGACAGTGTGGCACTCCCTCAGTAATGACCCTCTGACAGTGCAGCACTCCCTCATTACTGACTCTCTGACAGTGTGGCACTCCCTAAGTAATGACCCTCTGACAGTTCAGCACTCCCTCAGTCCTGACCCTCTGACAGTGCAGCACTCCCTCTGTACTGACCCTCTGACAGTGCAGCACTCTCTCAGTCCTGACCTTCTGACAGTGCAGCACTCCCTCTGTACTGACCCTCTGACAGTTCAGCACCCCCTCAGTACTGACCCTCTAACAGTGCGGCCCTCCCTCAGTATTGACCCTCTGACAGTGCAGCACTCCCTCAGTACTCACCCTCTCACAGTGCGGCACTCCAACAGTACTGACCCTCTGACAGTGCAGAACTCCCTCAGTACTGACCGTCTGACAGAGCAGCACTCCCTCAATGCTGACTCTCTGGCAGTGCGGCACTCTCTCAGTACTGACCCTCTGACAGTGCAGCACTCCCACAGTACTGACCTCTGATAGTGCGGAACTCCCTCAGTACTGACCCTCTGACAGTGCGGCACTCCCTCAGTACTCACCCTCTGACAGTGCTGCACTTCCTCAGTCCTGAACCTCTGACTGAGCAGCACTTCTCAGTACTGACCCTCTGACAGTGCGGCACTCCCTCAGTACTGACCCTCTGACAGTTCAGCACTCCCTCAGTACTGACCCTCTGACCGTGCGGCACTCTCTAAATACTGACCCTCTGACAGTGCGGCACTCATTCAGTACTGACCCTCTGTCATTACAGCACTCTCAGTACTGACCCTCTGACAGTGCAGCACTCCCTCAGTACTGACCCTCTGACAGTGCGGCACTCTCTCAGTACTGACCCTCTGACGGTGCAGCACTCCCCCAGTACTGAGCCTCGGACAGTGCGGCACTCCCTCTGGACTGACCTTCTGACAGTGCGTCCCTCCCTCAGTACTGACCCTCTGAAGGTGCGGCACTCCCTCAGTACTGACCCTCTGATAGTGCAGCACTCCCTCAGTACTGACCCTCGGACAGTGCCGCACTGCCTCAGTACTGACCCTCTGACAGTGCAGCACTCCCTCAGTACTGACCGTCTGACAGTGCGGCACTCTCTCAGTACTGACCGTCTGACAGTGCGGCACTCCGTCAGTACTGACCCTCTGGCAGTGCAGCACTCCCTTAGTACTGACCCTCTGACAGTGCGGCACTCCCTCAGGACTGACCCTCTGACAGTTCCGCACTCCCTCAGGACTGACCCTCTGACAGTGCAGCACTCCCTCAGTACTGACCCTCTAACAGTACGGCCCTACCTCAGTACTGACACTCTGACAGTGCGGCACTCCCTCAGTACTGACCCTCTGACAGTGCAGTACTCCCTCAGTACTGACCCTCTAAAAGTGCGGCCCTCCCTCAGTACTAACCCACTAACAGTGCGGCCCTCCATCAGTACTGACCCTCTGACAGTGCTGCACTCTCTCAGTCCTGACCCTCTGACAGTGCTGCACTCTCTCCGTCCTGAACCTCTGACAGTGCAGCACTCCCTCTGTACTGATCCGCTAACAGCGCGGCACTCCCTCAATACTGACCCTCCGACAGTGCAGCACTCCTTCAGTATTGACCCTCTGACAGTGCAGCATTCTCTCAAACTGAACCTCTGACAGTGCAGCATTCCCTCAGTACTGACCCTCTGATAGTGCAGCACTCCCTCAGTAATCACCCTCTGAAAGTGCAGCACTCCCTCAGTACTGACCCTCCAACAGTGCAGCACTCCTTCAGTATTGACCCTTTGACAGTGCAGCATTCTCTCAAACTGAACCTCTGACAGTGCAGCATTCCCTCAGTACTGACCGTCTGACAGTGCGGCACTCTCTCAGTACTGACCCACTGACAGTGCAGCACTCCCTCAGTACTGACCCTCTGACAGTGTGGCACTCTCTCAGTACTGATCCTCTGACAGTGCAGCTCTCCCTCAGTACTGAGCCTCGGACAGTGCAGTACTCCCTCAGTACTGACCCTCTGAAAGTGCAGCACTCCCTCAGTACTGACCCTCCGACAGTGCAGCACTCCTTCAGTATTGACCCTCTGACAGTGCAGCACTGTCTCAAACTGAACCGCTGACAGTGCAGCACTCCCTCAGTACTGACCGTCTGACAGTGCGGCACTCTCTCAGTACTGACCCTCTGACAGTGCAGCACTCCCTCAGTACTGACCATCGGACAGTGCCGCCTGCCTCAGTACTGACCCTCTGACAGTGCCGCACTCCCTCAGTACTGGCCCTCTGACAGTGCAGCACTCCCTCAGTACTGACCCTCTGACAGTGCAGCACTCCCTCAGTACTGACCCTCTAACAGTGCGGCCCTCCCTCAGTACTGACCCTCTGACAGTGCGGCACTCCCTCAGTACTGACCCTCTAACAGTACGGCCCTCCCTCAGTACTGACACTCTGACAGTGCGGCACTCCCTCAGTACTGACCCTCTGACAGTGCAGTACTCCCTCAGTACTGACCCTCTAAAAGTGCGGCCCTCCCTCAGTACTAACCCACTAACAGTGCGGCCCTCCCTCAGTACTGACCCTCTGACAGTGCTGCACTCTCTCAGTCCTGACCCTCTGACAGTGCTGCACTCTCTCCGTCCTGACCCTCTGACAGTGCAGCACTCCCTCTGTACTGATCCGCTAACAGTGCGGCACTCCCTCAATACTGACCCTCTGACAGTGCAGCACTCCCTCAGTACTGACCATCGGACAGTGCCGCACTGCCTCAGTACTGACCCTCTGACAGTGCCGCACTCCCTCAGTACTGACCCTCTGACAGTGCAGCACTCCCTCAGTACTGACCCTCTGACAGTGCAGCACTCCCTCAGTACTGACCCTCTAACAGTGCGGCCCTCCCTCAGTACTGACCCTCTGACAGTGCGGCACTCCCTCAGTACTGACCCTCTGACAGTGCAGCACTCCCTCAGTACTGCCCCCCTGACAGTGCAGCACTCCCTCGGTACTGACCCTCTGACAGTGCAGCACTCCCTCAGTACTGACCCTCTGACAGTGCGGCACTCCCTCCGTACTGACCCTCTGACAGTGCAGCACTCCCTCAATACTGACCCTCTGACAGTGCAGCACTCCCTCAGTACTGACCCTCTGACAGTGCAGCACTCCCTCAATACTGACCCTCTGACAGTGCAGCACTCCCTCGGTACTGATCCTCTGACAGTGCAGCACTCACTCTGTACTGACCCTCTGACAATGCAGCACTCCCTAGGTACTGACCCTCTGACAGTGCAGTACTCCCTCAGCACTGACCCTCTGACAGTGCGGCACTCCCTCAGTACTGACCCTCTGACAGTGCGGCACTCACTCTGTACTGACCCACTGACAGTGCAGCACTCCCTCAGTACTGACCCTCTGACAGTGCATCACTCCCTCTGTACTGACCATCTGACAGTGCGGCACTCCCTCAGTACTGACCCTCAGACAGTGCCGCACCCCCTCAGTACTGACCCTCTGACAGTGCAGCGCTCCCTCAGTACTGACCCTCTGACAGTGCGGCACTCCCTCAGTACTAACCCTCTGACAGTGCGGCACTCCCTCAGTGCTGACCGTTGACAGTGCAGCACTCCCTCAGTACTGACCCACTGACAGTGCAGCACTCCCTCAGTACTGACCCTCTGACAGTGAAGCACTCCCTCAGTACTGACCATCTGACAGTGCATCTCTCCCTCAGTACTGACCCTCTGAAAGGGCGGCACTCCGTCAGTACTGACCCTCTGATATTGCAGCACTCCCTCAGTACTGACCCTCTGACAGTGCAGCACTCCCTCAGTACTGACCCTCTGACAGTGCAGCTCTCCCTCATTACTGACCGTCTGACAGTGCGGCACTCCCTCAGTACTGACCCTCTGACAGTGCAGCTCTCCCTCAATACTGATCCTCTGACAGTGCGGCACTCCCTCCGTACTGACCCTCTGACAGTGCAGCACTCCCTCAGTACTGACCCTCTGACAGTGCAGCACTCCCTCGGTACTGACCCTCTGACAGTGCAGCAATCCCTCGATACTGACCCTCTGACAGTGCGGCACTCACTCAGTACTGACCCTCTGACAGTGCGGCACCCCCTCAGTACTGACCCTCAGACAGTGCAGCACTCCCTCAGTACTGACCCTCTGACAGTGCGGCACTCCCTCAGTACTGACCCTCTGACAGTGCTGCACTCTCTCAGTCCTGACCCTCTGACAGTGCAGTACTCCCTCAGTACTGACCCTCTAACAGTGCGGCCCTCCCTCAGTACTAACCCACTAACAGTGCGGCCCTCCCTCAGTACTGACCCACTGACAGTGCAGCACTCCCTCAGTACTGACTCTCAGACAGTGCTGCACTCTCTCCGTCCTGACCCTCTGACAGTGCAGCACTCCCTCTGTACTGATCCGCTAACAGTGCGGCACTCCCTCAATACTGACCCTCCGACAGTGCAGCACTCCTTCAGTATTGACCCTCTGACAGTGCAGCATTCTCTCAAACTGAACCTCTGACAGTGCAGCATTCCCTCAGTACTGACCCTCTGATAGTGCAGCACTCCCTCAGTAATCACCCTCTGAAAGTGAAGCACTCCCTCAGTACTGACCCTCCGACAGTGCAGCACTCCTTCAGTATTGACCCTCTGACAGTGCAGCATTCTCTCAAACTGAACCTCTGACAGTGCAGCATTCCCTCAGTACTGACCGTCTGACAGTGCGGCACGCTCTCAGTACTGACCCACTGACAGTGCAGCACTCCCTCAGTACTGACCCTCTGACAGTGCGGCACTTTCTCAGTACTGATCCTCTAACAGTGCAGCGCTCCCTCAGTACTGACCCTCTGACAGAGTGGCACTCTCTCAGTACTGACCCTCTGACAGTGCAGCACTCCCCCAGTACTGAGCCTCGGACAGTGCGGCACTCCCTCTGGACTGACCTTCTGCCAGTGCGTCCCTCCCTCAGTACTGACCCTCTGAAGGTGCGGCACTCCCTCAGTACTGACCCTCTGATAGTGCAGCACTCCCTCAGTACTGATCCTCTGACAGTGCAGCTCTCCCTCAGTACTGACCCTCTGACAGTGCAGCACTCCCTCAGTACTGACCCTCTGAAAGTGCAGCACTCCCTCAGTACTGACCCTCCGACAGTGCAGCACTCCTTCAGTATTGACCCTCTGACAGTGCAGCACTGTCTCAAACTGAACCGCTGACAGTGCAGCACTCCCTCAGTACTGACCGTCTGACAGTGCGGCACTCTCTCAGTACTGACCCTCTGACAGTGCAGCACTCCCTCAGTACTGACCATCGGACAGTGCCGCACTGCCTCAGTACTGACCCTCTGACAGTGCCGCACTCCCTCAATACTGACCCTCTGACAGTGCAGCACTCCCTCAGTACTGACCCTCTGACAGTGCAGCACTCCCTCAGTACTGACCCTCTAACAGTGCGGCCCTCCCTCAGTACTGACCCTCTGACAGTGCGGCACTCCCTCAGTACTGACCCTCTGACAGTGCAGCACTCCCTCAGTACTGCCCCCTGACAGTGCAGCACTCCCTCAGTGCTGACTCTCTGGCAGTGCGGCACTCCTTCAGTACTGACCCTCTGACAGTGCAGCACTCCCTCAGTACTGAACCTCTGACAGAGTAGAACTCCCTCAGTACTGACCCTCTCACAGTGCGGCACTCCCTCAGTACAGACCCTCTGACAGAGCAGCACTCCCTCAGTACTGAACCTCTGACAGTGCAGCACTCCCTCAGTACTGACCCTCTGACAGTGAAGCACTCCCTCAGTACTGACCATCTGACAGTGCATCTCTCCCTCAGTACTGACCCTCTGAAAGGGCGGCACTCCGTCAGTACTGACCCTCTGATATTGCAGCACTCCCTCAGTACTGACCCTCTGACAGTGCAGCACTCCCTCAGTACTGACCCTCTGACAGTGCAGCTCTCCCTCATTACTGACCGTCTGACAGTGCGGCACTCCCTCAGTACTGACCCTCTGACAGTGCAGCTCTCCCTCAATACTGATCCTCTGACAGTGCGGCACTCCCTCCGTACTGACCCTCTGACAGTGCAGCACTCCCTCAGTACTGACCCTCTGACAGTGCAGCACTCCCTCGGTACTGACCCTCTGACAGTGCAGCAATCCCTCGATACTGACCCTCTGACAGTGCGGCACTCACTCAGTACTGACCCTCTGACAGTGCGGCACCCCCTCAGTACTGACCCTCAGACAGTGCAGCACTCCCTCAGTACTGACCCTCTGACAGTGCGGCACTCCCTCAGTACTGACCCTCTGACAGTGCTGCACTCTCTCAGTCCTGACCCTCTGACAGTGCAGCACTCCCTCAGTACTGACCCTCTAACAGTGCGGCCCTCCCTCAGTACTGACCCTCTGACAGTGCGGCACTCCCTCAGTACTGACCCTCTGACAGTGCAGCACTCCCTCAGTACTGCCCCCTGACAGTGCAGCACTCCCTCAGTGCTGACTCTCTGGCAGTGCGGCACTCCTTCAGTACTGACCCTCTGACAGTGCAGCACTCCCTCAGTACTGAACCTCTGACAGAGTAGAACTCCCTCAGTACTGACCCTCTCACAGTGCGGCACTCCCTCAGTACAGACCCTCTGACAGAGCAGCACTCCCTCAGTACTGACCCTCTCACAGTGCGGCACTCCCTCAGTACAGACCCTCTGACAGAGCAGCACTCCCTCAGTACTGAACCTCTGACAGTGCAGCACTCCCTCGGTACTGACCCTCTGACAGTGCAGCACTCCCTCAGTACTGACCCTCTGACAGTGCGGCACTCCCTCCGTACTGACCCTCTGACAGTGCATCACTCCCTCTGTACTGACCCTCTGACAGTGCAGCACTCCCTCGGTACTGATCCTCTGACAGTGCAGCACTCACTCAGTACTGACCCTCTGACAGTGCAGCACTCCCTAGGTACTGACCCTCTGACAGTGCAGCACTCCCTCAGTACTGACCATCTGACAGTGCAGCACTCCCTCAGTACTGACCCTCTGACAGTGCGGCACTCCCTCAGTACTGACCCTCTGACAGTGCGGCACTCACTCTGTACTGACCCTCTGACAGTGCGGCACCCCCTCAGTACTAACCCTCTGACAGTGCAGCGCTCCCTCAGTACTGACCCTCTGACAGTGCGGCACTCCCTCAGTACTGATCCTCTGACAGTGCGGCACTCCCTCAGTGCTGACCCTCTGATAGTGCAGCACTCCCTCAGTACTGACCCACTGACAGTGCAACACTCCCTCAGTACTGACCCTCTGACAGTGCATCACTCCCTCTGTACTGACCATCTGACAGTGCGGCACTCCCTCAGTACTGACCCTCAGACAGTGCCGCACCCCCTCAGTACTGACCCTCTGACAGTGCAGCGCTCCCTCAGTACTGACCCTCTGACAGTGCGGCACTCCCTCAGTACTAACCCTCTGACAGTGCGGCACTCCCTCAGTGCTGACCGTCTGACAGTGCAGCACTCCCTCAGTACTGACCCTCTGACAGTGAAGCACTCCCTCAGTACTGACCATCTGACAGTG
Source organism: Scyliorhinus torazame (assembly GCF_047496885.1). Classification (NCBI taxonomy): domain Eukaryota; kingdom Metazoa; phylum Chordata; class Chondrichthyes; order Carcharhiniformes; family Scyliorhinidae; genus Scyliorhinus; species Scyliorhinus torazame. Next base: position 4,384,563 of record NC_092709.1, read on the forward strand.
CATCTCTCCCTCAGTACTGACCCTCTGAAAGGGCGGCACTCCGTCAGTACTGACCCTCTGATATTGCAGCACCCCCTCAGTACTGACCCTCTGACAGTGCAGCACTCCCTCAGTACTGACCCTCTGACAGTGCAGCTCTCCCTCATTACTGACCGTCTGACAGTGCGGCACTCCCTCAGTACTGACCCTCTGACAGTGCAGCACTCCCCCAGTACTGACCCTCTGACAGTGCAGCACTCCCTCGATACTGACCCTCTGACTGTGCAGCACTCCCTCGGTACTGACCTTCCGACAGTGCGGCACTCACTCAGTACTGACCCTCTGACAGTGCGGCACACCCTCAGTACTGACCCTCTGACAGTGCAGCACTCCCTCAGTACTAACCATCTGACAGTTCAGCACTCCCTCAGCACTGACCTCTGACAGTGCGGCACTCCCTCAGTACTGACTCTCTGACAGTGTGGCACTCCCTCAGTAATGACCCTCTGACAGTGCAGCACTCCCTCATTACTGACTCTCTGACAGTGTGGCACTCCCTAAGTAATGACCCTCTGACAGTTCAGCACTCCCTCAGTCCTGACCCTCTGACAGTGCAGCACTCCCTCAGTACTGACCCACTGACAGTGCAGCACTCCCTCAGTACTGACCCTCTGACAGTGCATCACTCCCTCTGTACTGACCATCTGACAGTGCGGCACTCCCTCAGTACTGACCCTCAGACAGTGCCGCACCCCCTCAGTACTGACCCTCTGACAGTGCAGCGCTCCCTCAGTACTGACCCTCTGACAGTGCGGCACTCCCTCAGTACTAACCCTCTGACAGTGCGGCACTCCCTCAGTGCTGACCGTCTGACAGTGCAGCACTCCCTCAGTACTGACCCTCTGACAGTGAAGCACTCCCTCAGTACTGACCATCTGACAGTGCATCTCTCCCTCAGTACTGACCCTCTGAAAGGGCGGCACTCCGTTAGTACTGACCCTCTGATATTGCAGCACTCCCTCAGTACTGACCCTCTGACAGTGCAGCACTCCCTCAGTACTGACCCTCTGATAGTGCAGTTCTCCCTCATTACTGACCGTCTGACAGTGCGGCACTCCCTCAGTACTGACCCTCTGACAGTGCAGCTCTCCCTCAATACTGATCCTCTGACAGTGCGGCACTCCCTCCGTACTGACCCTCTGACAGTGCAGCACTCCCTCAGTACTGACCCTCTGACAGTGCAGCACTCCCCCAGTACTGACCCTCTGACAGTGCAGCACCCCCTCGATACTGACCCTCTGACTGTGCAGCACTCCCTCGGTACTGACCTTCCGACAGTGCGGCACTCACTCAGTACTGACCCTCTGACAGTGCGGCACTCCCTCAGTACTGACCCTCTGACAGTGCAGCACTCCCTCAGTACTAACCATCTGACAGTTCAGCACTCCCTCAGCACTGACCTCTGACAGTGCGGCACTCCCTCAGTACTGACTCTCTGACAGTGTGGCACTCCCTCAGTAATGACCCTCTGACAGTGCAGCACTCCCTCATTACTGACTCTCTGACAGTGTGGCACTCCCTAAGTAATGACCCTCTGACAGTTCAGCACTCCCTCAGTCCTGACCCTCTGACAGTGCAGCACTCCCTCAGTACTGACCCACTGACAGTGCAGCACTCCCTCAGTACTGACCCTCTGACAGTGCATCACTCCCTCTGTACTGACCATCTGACAGTGCGGCACTCCCTCAGTACTGACCCTCAGACAGTGCCGCACCCCCTCAGTACTGACCCTCTGACAGTGCAGCGCTCCCTCAGTACTGACCCTCTGACAGTGCGGCACTCCCTCAGTACTAACCCTCTGACAGTGCGGCACTCCCTCAGTGCTGACCGTCTGACAGTGCAGCACTCCCTCAGTACTGACCCACTGACAGTGCAGCACTCCCTCAGTACTGACCCTCTGACAGTGAAGCACTCCCTAAGTACTGACCATCTGACAGTGCATCTCTCCCTCAGTACTGACCCTCTGAAAGGGCGGCACTCCGTCAGTACTGACCCTCTGATATTGCAGCACTCCCTCAGTACTGACCCTCTGACAGTGCAGCACTCCCTCAGTACTGACCCTCTGACAGTGCAGCTCTCCCTCATTACTGACCGTCTGACAGTGCGGCACTCCCTCAGTACTGACCCTCTGACAGTGCAGCTCTCCCTCAATACTGATCCTCTGACAGTGCGACACTCCCTCCGTACTGACCCTCTGACAGTGCAGCACTCCCTCAGTACTGACCCTCTGACAGTGCAGCACTCCCTCGATACTGACCCTCTGACTGTGCAGCACTCCCTCGGTACTGACCTTCCGACAGTGCGGCACTCACTCAGTACTGACCCTCTGACAGTGCGGCACTCCCTCAGTACTGACCCTCTGACAGTGCAGCACTCCCTCAGTACTAACCATCTGACAGTTCAGCACTCCCTCAGCACTGACCTCTGACAGTGCGGCACTCCCTCAGTACTGACTCTCTGACAGTGTGGCACTCCCTCAGTAATGACCCTCTGACAGTGCAGCACTCCCTCATTACTGACTCTCTGACAGTGTGGCACTCCCTAAGTAATGACCCTCTGACAGTTCAGCACTCCCTCAGTCCTGACCCTCTGACAGTGCAGCACTCCCTCTGTACTGACCCTCTGACAGTGCGGCACTCCCTCAGTACTAACCCTCTGACAGTGCGGCACTCCCTCAGTGCTGACCGTCTGACAGTGCAGCACTCCCTCAGTACTGACCCTCTGACAGTGAAGCACTCCCTCAGTACTGACCATCTGACAGTGCATCTCTCCCTCAGTACTGACCCTCTGAAAGGGCGGCACTCCGTTAGTACTGACCCTCTGATATTGCAGCACTCCCTCAGTACTGACCCTCTGACAGTGCAGCACTCCCTCAGTACTGACCCTCTGATAGTGCAGTTCTCCCTCATTACTGACCGTCTGACAGTGCGGCACTCCCTCAGTACTGACCCTCTGACAGTGCAGCTCTCCCTCAATACTGATCCTCTGACAGTGCGGCACTCCCTCCGTACTGACCCTCTGACAGTGCAGCACTCCCTCAGTACTGACCCTCTGACAGTGCAGCACTCCCCCAGTACTGACCCTCTGACAGTGCAGCACCCCCTCGATACTGACCCTCTGACTGTGCAGCACTCCCTCGGTACTGACCTTCCGACAGTGCGGCACTCACTCAGTACTGACCCTCTGACAGTGCGGCACTCCCTCAGTACTGACCCTCTGACAGTGCAGCACTCCCTCAGTACTAACCATCTGACAGTTCAGCACTCCCTCAGCACTGACCTCTGACAGTGCGGCACTCCCTCAGTACTGACTCTCTGACAGTGTGGCACTCCCTCAGTAATGACCCTCTGACAGTGCAGCACTCCCTCATTACTGACTCTCTGACAGTGTGGCACTCCCTAAGTAATGACCCTCTGACAGTTCAGCACTCCCTCAGTCCTGACCCTCTGACAGTGCAGCACTCCCTCAGTACTGACCCACTGACAGTGCAGCACTCCCTCAGTACTGACCCTCTGACAGTGCATCACTCCCTCTGTACTGACCATCTGACAGTGCGGCACTCCCTCAGTACTGACCCTCAGACAGTGCCGCACCCCCTCAGTACTGACCCTCTGACAGTGCAGCGCTCCCTCAGTACTGACCCTCTGACAGTGCGGCACTCCCTCAGTACTAACCCTCTGACAGTGCGGCACTCCCTCAGTGCTGACCGTCTGACAGTGCAGCACTCCCTCAGTACTGACCCACTGACAGTGCAGCACTCCCTCAGTACTGACCCTCTGACAGTGAAGCACTCCCTAAGTACTGACCATCTGACAGTGCATCTCTCCCTCAGTACTGACCCTCTGAAAGGGCGGCACTCCGTCAGTACTGACCCTCTGATATTGCAGCACTCCCTCAGTACTGACCCTCTGACAGTGCAGCACTCCCTCAGTACTGACCCTCTGACAGTGCAGCTCTCCCTCATTACTGACCGTCTGACAGTGCGGCACTCCCTCAGTACTGACCCTCTGACAGTGCAGCTCTCCCTCAATACTGATCCTCTGACAGTGCGACACTCCCTCCGTACTGACCCTCTGACAGTGCAGCACTCCCTCAGTACTGACCCTCTGACAGTGCAGCACTCCCTCGATACTGACCCTCTGACTGTGCAGCACTCCCTCGGTACTGACCTTCCGACAGTGCGGCACTCACTCAGTACTGACCCTCTGACAGTGCGGCACTCCCTCAGTACTGACCCTCTGACAGTGCAGCACTCCCTCAGTACTAACCATCTGACAGTTCAGCACTCCCTCAGCACTGACCTCTGACAGTGCGGCACTCCCTCAGTACTGACTCTCTGACAGTGTGGCACTCCCTCAGTAATGACCCTCTGACAGTGCAGCACTCCCTCATTACTGACTCTCTGACAGTGTGGCACTCCCTAAGTAATGACCCTCTGACAGTTCAGCACTCCCTCAGTCCTGACCCTCTGACAGTGCAGCACTCCCTCTGTACTGACCCTCTGACAGTGCAGCACTCACTCAGTCCTGACCTTCTGACAGTGCAGCACTCCCTCTGTACTGACCCTCTGACAGTTCAGCACCCCCTCAGTACTGACCCTCTAACAGTGCGGCCCTCCCTCAGTATTGACCCTCTGACAGTGCAGCACTCCCTCAGTACTCACCCTCTCACAGTGCGGCACTCCAACAGTACTGACCCTCTGACAGTGCAGAACTCCCTCAGTACTGACCGTCTGACAGAGCAGCACTCCCTCAATGCTGACTCTCTGGCAGTGCGGCACTCCCTCAGTACTGACCCTCAGACAGTGCCGCACCCCCTCAGTACTGACCCTCTGACAGTGCAGCGCTCCCTCAGTACTGACCCTCTGACAGTGCGGCACTCCCTCAGTACTAACCCTCTGACAGTGCGGCACTCCCTCAGTGCTGACCGTCTGACAGTGCAGCACTCCCTCAGTACTGACCCTCTGACAGTGAAGCACTCCCTCAGTACTGACCATCTGACAGTGCATCTCTCCCTCAGTACTGACCCTCTGAAAGGGCGGCACTCCGTCAGTACTGACCCTCTGATATTGCAGCACTCCCTCAGTACTGACCCTCTGACAGTGCAGCACTCCCTCAGTACTGACCCTCTGACAGTGCAGTTCTCCCTCATTACTGACCGTCTGACAGTGCGGCACTCCCTCAGTACTGACCCTCTGACAGTGCAGCTCTCCCTCAATACTGATCCTCTAACAGTGCGGCACTCCCTCCGTACTGACCCTCTGACAGTGCAGCACTCCCTCAGTACTGACCCTCTGACAGTGCAGCACTCCCCCAGTACTGACCCTCTGACAGTGCAGCACCCCCTCGATACTGACCCTCTGACTGTGCAGCACTCCCTCGGTACTGACCTTCCGACAGTGCGGCACTCACTCAGTACTGACCCTCTGACAGTGCGGCACTCCCTAAGTACTGACCCTCTGACAGTGCAGCACTCCCTCAGTACTAACCATCTGACAGTTCAGCACTCCCTCAGCACTGACCTCTGACAGTGCGGCACTCCCTCAGTACTGACTCTCTGACAGTGTGGCACTCCCTCAGTAATGACCGTCTGACAGTGCAGCACTCCCTCATTACTGACTCTCTGACAGTGTGGCACTCCCTAAGTAATGACCCTCTGACAGTTCAGCACTCCCTCAGTCCTGACCCTCTGACAGTGCAGCACTCCCTCAGTACTGACCCACTGACAGTGCAGCACTCCCTCAGTACTGACCCTCTGACAGTGCATCACTCCCTCTGTACTGACCATCTGACAGTGCGGCACTCCCTCAGTACTGACCCTCAGACAGTGCCGCACCCCCTCAGTACTGACCCTCTGACAGTGCAGCGCTCCCTCAGTACTGACCCTCTGACAGTGCGGCACTCCCTCAGTACTAACCCTCTGACAGTGCGGCACTCCCTCAGTGCTGACCGTCTGACAGTGCAGCACTCCCTCAGTACTGACCCACTGACAGTGCAGCACTCCCTCAGTACTGACCCTCTGACAGTGAAGCACTCCCTCAGTACTGACCATCTGACAGTGCATCTCTCCCTCAGTACTGACCCTCTGAAAGGGCGGCACTCCGTCAGTACTGACCCTCTGATATTGCAGCACTCCCTCAGTACTGACCCTCTGACAGTGCAGCACTCCCTCAGTACTGACCCTCTGACAGTGCAGCTCTCCCTCATTACTGACCGTCTGACAGTGCGGCACTCCCTCAGTACTGACCCTCTGACAGTGCAGCTCTCCCTCAATACTGATCCTCTGACAGTGCGACACTCCCTCCGTACTGTCCCTCTGACAGTGCAGCACTCCCTCAGTACTGACCCTCTGACAGTGCAGCACTCCCTCGATACTGACCCTCTGACTGTGCAGCACTCCCTCGGTACTGACCTTCCGACAGTGCGGCACTCACTCAGTACTGACCCTCTGACAGTGCGGCACTCCCTCAGTACTGACCCTCTGACAGTGCAGCACTCCCTCAGTACTAACCATCTGACAGTTCAGCACTCCCTCAGCACTGACCTCTGACAGTGCGGCACTCCCTCAGTACTGACTCTCTGACAGTGTGGCACTCCCTCAGTAATGACCCTCTGACAGTGCAGCACTCCCTCATTACTGACTCTCTGACAGTGTGGCACTCCCTAAGTAATGACCCTCTGACAGTTCAGCACTCCCTCAGTCCTGACCCTCTGACAGTGCAGCACTCCCTCTGTACTTACCCTCTGACAGTGCAGCACTCTCTCAGTCCTGACCTTCTGACAGTGCAGCACTCCCTCTGTACTGACCCTCTGACAGTTCAGCACCCCCTCAGTACTGACCCTCTAACAGTGCGGCCCTCCCTCAGTATTGACCCTCTGACAGTGCAGCACTCCCTCAGTACTCACCCTCTCACAGTGCGGCACTCCAACAGTACTGACCCTCTGACAGTGCAGAACTCCCTCAGTACTGACCGTCTGACAGAGCAGCACTCCCTCAATGCTGACTCTCTGGCAGTGCGGCACTCCCTCAGTACTGACCCTCTGACAGTGCAGCACTCCCACAGTACTGACCTCTGATAGTGCGGAACTCCCTCAGTACTGACCCTCTGACAGTGCAGCACTCCCTCAGTACTCACCCTCTGACAGTGCTGCACTTCCTCAGTCCTGAACCTCTGACTGAGCAGCACTTCTCAGTACTGACCCTCTGACAGTGCGGCACTCCCTCAGTACTGACCCTCTGACAGTTCAGCACTCCCTCAGTACTGACCCTCTGACCGTGCGGCACTCTCTAAATACTGACCCTCTGACAGTGCGGCACTCATTCAGTACTGACCCTCTGTCATTACAGCACTCTCAGTACTGACCCTCTGACAGTGCAGCACTCCCTCAGTACTGACCCTCTGACAGTGCGGCACTCTCTCAGTACTGACCCTCTGACGGTGCAGCACTCCCCCAGTACTGAGCCTCGGACAGTGCGGCACTCCCTCTGGACTGACCTTCTGACAGTGCGTCCCTCCCTCAGTACTGACCCTCTGAAGGTGCGGCACTCCCTCAGTACTGACCCTCTGATAGTGCAGCACTCCCTCAGTACTGACCCTCGGACAGTGCCGCACTGCCTCAGTACTGACCCTCTGACAGTGCAGCACTCCCTCAGTACTGACCGTCTGACAGTGCGGCACTCTCTCAGTACTGACCGTCTGACAGTGCGGCACTCCGTCAGTACTGACCCTCTGACAGTGCAGCACTCCCTCAGTACTGACCCTCTGACAGTGCGGCACTCCCTCAGGACTGACCCTCTGACAGTTCCGCACTCCCTCAGGACTGACCCTCTGACAGTGCAGCACTCCCTCAGTACTGACCCTCTAACAGTACGGCCCTCCCTCAGTACTGACACTCTGACAGTGCGGCACTCCCTCAGTACTGACCCTCTGACAGTGCAGTACTCCCTCAGTACTGACCCTCTAAAAGTGCGGCCCTCCCTCAGTACTAACCCACTAACAGTGCGGCCCTCCCTCAGTACTGACCCTCTGACAGTGCTGCACTCTCTCAGTCCTGACCCTCTGACAGTGCTGCACTCTCTCCGTCCTGACCCTCTGACAGTGCAGCACTCCCTCTGTACTGATCCGCTAACAGTGCGGCACTCCCTCAATACTGACCCTCCGACAGTGCAGCACTCCTTCAGTATTGACCCTCTGACAGTGCAGCATTCTCTCAAACTGAACCTCTGACAGTGCAGCATTCCCTCAGTACTGACCCTCTGATAGTGCAGCACTCCCTCAGTAATCACCCTCTGAAAGTGCAGCACTCCCTCAGTACTGACCCTCCAACAGTGCAGCACTCCTTCAGTATTGACCCTTTGACAGTGCAGCATTCTCTCAAACTGAACCTCTGACAGTGCAGCATTCCCTCAGTACTGACCGTCTGACAGTGCGGCACTCTCTCAGTACTGACCCACTGACAGTGCAGCACTCCCTCAGTACTGACCCTCTGACAGTGTGGCACTCTCTCAGTACTGACCCTCTGACAGTGCAGCACTCCCCCAGTACTGAGCCTCGGACAGTGCGGCACTCCCTCTGGACTGACCTTCTGCCAGTGCGTCCCTCCCTCAGTACTGACCCTCTGAAGGTGCGGCACTCCCTCAGTACTGACCCTCTGATAGTGCAGCACTCCCTCAGTACTGATCCTCTGACAGTGCAGCTCTCCCTCAGTACTGACCCTCTGACAGTGCAGCACTCCCTCAGTACTGACCCTCTGAAAGTGCAGCACTCCCTCAGTACTGACCCTCCGACAGTGCAGCACTCCTTCAGTATTGACCCTCTGACAGTGCAGCACTGTCTCAAACTGAACCGCTGACAGTGCAGCACTCCCTCAGTACTGACCGTCTGACAGTGCGGCACTCTCTCAGTACTGACCCTCTGACAGTGCAGCACTCCCTCAGTACTGACCATCGGACAGTGCCGCACTGCCTCAGTACTGACCCTCTGACAGTGCCGCACTCCCTCAGTACTGGCCCTCTGACAGTGCAGCACTCCCTCAGTACTGACCCTCTGACAGTGCAGCACTCCCTCAGTACTGACCCTCTAACAGTGCGGCCCTCCCTCAGTACTGACCCTCTGACAGTGCGGCACTCCCTCAGTACTGACCCTCTAACAGTACGGCCCTCCCTCAGTACTGACACTCTGACAGTGCGGCACTCCCTCAGTACTGACCCTCTGACAGTGCAGTACTCCCTCAGTACTGACCCTCTAAAAGTGCGGCCCTCCCTCAGTACTAACCCACTAACAGTGCGGCCCTCCCTCAGTACTGACCCTCTGACAGTGCTGCACTCTCTCAGTCCTGACCCTCTGACAGTGCTGCACTCTCTCCGTCCTGACCCTCTGACAGTGCAGCACTCCCTCTGTACTGATCCGCTGACAGTGCGGCACTCCCTCAGTACTGACCCTCTGACAGTGCAGCACTCCCTCAGTACTGCCCCCCTGACAGTGCGGCACTCCCTCTGGACTGACCTTCTGCCAGTGCGTCCCTCCCTCAGTACTGACCCTCTGAAGGTGCGGCACTCCCTCAGTACTGACCCTCTGATAGTGCAGCACTCCCTCAGTACTGATCCTCTGACAGTGCAGCTCTCCCTCAGTACTGACCCTCTGACAGTGCAGCACTCCCTCAGTACTGACCCTCTGAAAGTGCAGCACTCCCTCAGTACTGACCCTCCGACAGTGCAGCACTCCTTCAGTATTGACCCTCTTACAGTGCAGCACTGTCTCAAACTGAACCGCTGACAGTGCAGCACTCCCTCAGTACTGACCGTCTGACAGTGCGGCACTCTCTCAGTACTGACCCTCTGACAGTGCAGCACTCCCTCAGTACTGACCATCGGACAGTGCCGCACTGCCTCAGTACTGACCCTCTGACAGTGCCGCACTCCCTCAGTACTGACCCTCTGACAGTGCAGCACTCCCTCAGTACTGACCCTCTGACAGTGCAGCACTCCCTCAGCACTGACCCTCTAACAGTGCGGCCCTCCCTCAGTACTGACCCTCTGACAGTGCGGCACTCCCTCAGTACTGACCCTCTGACAGTGCAGCACTCCCTCAGTACTGCCCCCCTGACAGTGCAGCACTCCCTCGGTACTGACCCTCTGACAGTGCAGCACTCCCTCAGTACTGACCCTCTGACAGTGCGGCACTCCCTCCGTACTGACCCTCTGACAGTGCAGCACTCCCTCAATACTGACCCTCTGACAGTGCAGCACTCCCTCAGTACTGACCCTCTGACAGTGCAGCACTCCCTCAATACTGACCCTCTGACAGTGCAGCACTCCCTCGGTACTGATCCTCTGACAGTGCAGCACTCACTCTGTACTGACCCTCTGACAGTGCAGCACTCCCTAGGTACTGACCCTCTGACAGTGCAGTACTCCCTCAGTACTGACCCTCTGACAGTGCGGCACTCCCTCAGTACTGACCCTCTGACAGTGCGGCACTCACTCTGTACTGACCCTTTTAAAAGTGCGGCACCCCCTCAGTACTGACCCTCTGACAGTGCAGCGCTCCCTCAGTACTGACCCTCTGACAGTGCGGCACTCCCTCAGTACTGATCCTCTGACAGTGCGGCACTCCCTCAGTGCTGACCCTCTGATAGTGCAGCACTCCCTCAGTACTGACCCACTGACAGTGCAGCACTCCCTCAGTACTGACCCTCTGACAGTGCATCACCCCCTCTGTACTGACCATCAGACAGTGCGGCACTCCCTCAGTACTGACCCTCAGACAGTGCCGCACCCCCTCAGTACTGACCCTCTGACAGTGCAGCGCTCCCTCAGTACTGACCCTCTGACAGTGCGGCACTCCCTCAGTACTAACCCTCTGACAGTGCGGCACTCCCTCAGTGCTGACCGTTGACAGTGCAGCACTCCCTCAGTACTGACCCACTGACAGTGCAGCACTCCCTCAGTAATGACCCTCTGACAGTGAAGCACTCCCTCAGTACTGACCATCTGACAGTGCATCTCTCCCTCAGTACTGACCCTCTGAAAGGGCGGCACTCCGTCAGTACTGACCCTCTGATATTGCAGCACTCCCTCAGTACTGACCCTCTGACAGTGCAGCACTCCCTCAGTACTGACCCTCTGACAGTGCAGCTCTCCCTCATTACTGACCGTCTGACAGTGCGGCACTCCCTCAGTACTGACCCTCTGACAGTGCAGCTCTCCCTCAATACTGATCCTCTGACAGTGCGGCACTCCCTCCGTACTGACCCTCTGACAGTGCAGCACTCCCTCAGTACTGACCCTCTGACAGTGCAGCACTCCCCCAGTACTGACCCTCTGACAGTGCAACACTCCCTCGATACTGACCCTCTGACTGTGCAGCACTCCCTCGGTACTGACCTTCCGACAGTGCGGCACTCACTCAGTACTGACCCTCTGACAGTGCGGCACCCCCTCAGTACTGACCCTCTGACAGTGCGGCACTCACTCAGTACTGACCCTCTGACAGTGCGGCACCCCCTCAGTACTGACCCTCAGACAGTGCAGCACTCCCTCAGTACTGACCCTCTGACAGTGCGGCACTCCCTCAGTACTGACCCTCTGACAGTGCGGCACTCACTCTGTACTGACCCTCTGACAGTGCAGCACTCCCTCAGTACTGACCCTCTGACAGTGCAGCACTCCCTCAGTACTGACCATCTGACAGTGCAGCACTCCCTCAGTACTGACCCTCTGACATTGCATCTCTCCCTCAGTACTGACCCTCTGACAGTGCGGCACTCCCTCAGTACTGAGCCTCGGACAGTGCGGCTCTCCCTCAGGACTGAGCCTCTGACAGTGCGGCACTCCCTCAGTATTGACCCTCTGATATTGCAGCACTCCCTCAGTACTGACCCTCTGACAGTGCAGCACTCCCTCAGTACTGACCCTCTGACAGTGCAGCTCTCCCTCAGTACTGACCCTCTGACAGTGCGGAACTCCCTCAGTACTGACCCTCTGACAGTGCAGCTCTCCCTCAATACTGACCCTCTGACAGTGCAGCACTCCCTCTGTTCTGACCCTCTGACAGTGCAGCACTCCCTCAGTACTGACCCTCTGATAGTACAGCACTCCCTCAGTACTGACCCTCTGACAGTGCAGCACACCCCCGGTACTGACCCTCTGACAGTGCAGCACTCCCTCGGTACTGACCCTCTGACAGTGCAGCACTCACTCAGTATTGACCCTCTGACAGTGCAGCACTCCCCCAGTACTGAGCCTCGGACAGTGCGGCACTCCCTCTGGACTGACCTTCTGCCAGTGCGTCCCTCCCTCAGTACTGACCCTCTGAAGGTGCGGCACTCCCTCAGTACTGACCCTCTGATAGTGCAGCACTCCCTCAGTACTGATCCTCTGACAGTGCAGCTCTCCCTCAGTACTGACCCTCTGACAGTGCAGCACTCCCTCAGTACTGACCCTCTGAAAGTGCAGCACTCCCTCAGTACTGACCCTCCGACAGTGCAGCACTCCTTCAGTATTGACCCTCTGACAGTGCAGCACTGTCTCAAACTGAACCGCTGACAGTGCAGCACTCCCTCAGTACTGACCCTCTGACAGTGCAGCACTCCCTCAGTACTGACCATCGGACAGTGCCGCACTGCCTCAGTACTGACCCTCTGACAGTGCCGCACTCCCTCAGTACTGACCCTCTGACAGTGCAGCACTCCCTCAGTACTGGCCCTCTGACAGTGCAGCACTCCCTCAGTACTGACCCTCTAACAGTGCGGCCCTCCCTCAGTACTGACCCTCTGACAGTGCGGCACTCCCTCAGTACTGACCCTCTGACAGTGCAGCACTCCCTCAGTACTGCCCCCCTGACAGTGCAGCACTCCCTCGGTACTGACCCTCTGACAGTGCAGCACTCCCTCAGTACTGACCCTCTGACAGTGCGGCACTCCCTCCGTACTGACCCTCTGACAGTGCAGCACTCCCTCAATACTGACCCTCTGACAGTGCAGCACTCCCTCAGTACTGACCCTCTGACAGTGCAGCACTCCCTCAATACTGACCCTCTGACAGTGCAGCACTCCCTCGGTACTGATCCTCTGACAGTGCAGCACTCACTCTGTACTGACCCTCTGACAGTGCAGCACTCCCTAGGTACTGACCCTCTGACAGTGCAGTACTCCCTCAGTACTGACCCTCTGACAGTGCGGCACTCCCTCAGTACTGACCCTCTGACAGTGCGGCACTCACTCTGTACTGACCCTCTGATAGTGCGGCACCCCCTCAGTACTGATCCTCTGACAGTGCAGCGCTCCCTCAGTACTGACCCTCTGACAGTGCGGCACTCCCTCAGTACTGATCCTCTGACAGTGCGGCACTCCCTCAGTGCTGACCCTCTGATAGTGCAGCACTCCCTCAGTACTGACCCACTGACAGTGCAGCACTCCCTCAGTACTGACCCTCTGACAGTGCATCACTCCCTCTGTACTGACCATCTGACAGTGCGGCACTCCCTCAGTACTGACCCTCAGACAGTGCCGCACCCCCTCAGTACTGACCCTCTGACAGTGCAGCGCTCCCTCAGTACTGACCCTCTGACAGTGCGGCACTCCCTCAGTACTAACCCTCTGACAGTGCGGCACTCCCTCAGTGCTGACCGTTGACAGTGCAGCACTCCCTCAGTACTGACCCACTGACAGTGCAGCACTCCCTCAGTACTGACCCTCTGACAGTGAAGCACTCCCTCAGTACTGACCATCTGACAGTGCATCTCTCCCTCAGTACTGACCCTCTGAAAGGGCGGCACTCCGTCAGTACTGACCCTCTGATATTGCAGCACTCCCTCAGTACTGACCCTCTGACAGTGCAGCACTCCCTCAGTACTGACCCTCTGACAGTGCAGCTCTCCCTCATTACTGACCGTCTGACAGTGCGGCACTCCCTCAGTACTGACCCTCTGACAGTGCAGCTCTCCCTCAATACTGATCCTCTGACAGTGCGGCACTCCCTCCGTACTGACCCTCTGACAGTGCAGCACTCCCTCAGTACTGACCCTCTGACAGTGCAGCACTCCCCCAGTACTGACCCTCTGACAGTGCAGCACTCCCTCGATACTGACCCTCTGACTGTGCAGCACTCCCTCGGTACTGACCTTCCGACAGTGCGGCACTCACTCAGTACTGACCCTCTGACAGTGCGGCACTTCCTCAGTACTGACCCTCTGACAGTGCGGCACTCACTCAGTACTGACCCTCTGACAGTGCGGCACCCCCTCAGTACTGACCCTCAGACAGTGCAGCACTCCCTCAGTACTGACCCTCTGACAGTGCGGCACTCCCTCAGTACTGACCCTCTGACAGTGCGGCACTCACTCTGTACTGACCCTCTGACAGTGCAGCACTCCCTCAGTACTGACCCTCTGACAGTGCAGCACTCCCTCAGTACTGACCATCTGACAGTGCAGCACTCCCTCAGTACTGACCCTCTGACATTGCATCTCTCCCTCAGTACTGACCCTCTGACAGGCAGCACTTCCTCAGTACTGAGCCTCGGACAGTGCGGCTCTCCCTCAGGACTGAGCCTCTGACAGTGCGGCACTCCCTCAGTATTGACCCTCTGATATTGCAGCACTCCCTCAGTACTGACCCTCTGACAGTGCAGCACTCCCTCAGTACTGACCCTCTGACAGTGCAGCTCTCCCTCAGTACTGACCCTCTGACAGTGCGGAACTCCCTCAGTACTGACCCTCTGACAGTGCAGCTCTCCCTCAATACTGACCCTCTGACAGTGCAGCACTCCCTCAGTTCTGACCCTCTGACAGTGCAGCACTCCCTCAGTACTGACCCTCTGATAGTACAGCACTCCCTCAGTACTGACCCTCTGACAGTGCAGCACTCCCTCGGTACTGACCCTCTGACAGTGCAGCACTCCCTCGGTACTGACCCTCTGACAGTGCAGCACTCACTCAGTATTGGCCCTCTGACAGTGCTGCACTCCCTCAGTACTGCCCCTCTGACAGTGCAGCACTCCCTCAGTGCTGACTCTCTGGCAGTGCGGCACTCCTTCAGTACTGACCTCTGACAGTGCGGCACTCCCTCAGTACTAAACCTCTGACAGTGCAGCACTCCCTCAGTACTGACCCTCTGACAGTGCAGCACTCCCTCTGTACTGACCCTCTGATAGTGCAGCACTCCCTCAGTACTGACCCTCTGATAGTGCAGCACTCCCTCAGTACTGACCCTCTGACAGTGCAGCACTCCCTCGGTACTGACCCTCTGACAGTGCAGCACTCCCTCGGTACTGACCCTCTGACAGTGCAGCACTCACTCAGTACTGACCCTCTGACAGTGCAGCACTCCCTCAGTACTGCCCCTCTGACAGTGCAGCACTCCCTCAGTGCTGACTCTCTGGCAGTGCGGCAATCCTTCAGTACTGACCTCTGACAGTGCGGCACTCCCTCAGTACTGAACCTCTGACAGTGCAGCACTCCCTCAGTACTGACCCTCGGACAGTGCAGCACTCCCTCTGTACTGCCCCTCTGACAGTGCAGCACTCCCTCAGTGCTGCCTCTCTGGCAGTGCGGCGCTCCCTCATTACTGATTCTCTGACAGTGCGGCAATCCCTCAGTACTGACCCTCTGACAGTGCAGCACTCCCTCAGTACTGACCCTCTGACAGTGCAGCACTCCCTCTGTACTGACCCTCTGATAGTGCAGCACTCCCTCAGTACTGACCCTCTGACAGTGCAGCACTCCCTCGGTACTGACCCTCTGACTGTGCAGCACTCCCTCGGTACTAACCTTCCGACAGTGCGGCACTCCCTCAGTACTGTCCCTCTGACAGTGCGGCACTCCCTCAGTACTGACCCTCTGACAGTGCGGCACTCCCTCAGTACTGACCCTCTGACAGTGCGGCACCCCCTCAGTACTGACCCTCTGACAGTGCAGCGCTCCCTCAGTACTGACCCTCTGACAGTGCGGCACTCCCTCATTACTGACCCTCTGACAGTGCGGCACTCCCTCAGTGCTGACCCTCTGACAGTGCAGCACTCCCTCAGTACTGACCCACTGACAGTGCAGCACTCCCTCAGTACTGACCCTCTGACAGTGCAGCACTCCCGCAGTACTGACCATCTGACAGTGCAGCACTCCCTCAGTACTGACCCTCTGACATTGCATCTCTCCCTCAGTACTGACCCTCTGAAAGGGCGGCACTCCCTCAGTACTGACCCTCTGATATTGTAGCACTCCCTCAGTACTGACCCTCTGACAGTGCAGCACTCCCTCAGTACTGACCCTCTGACAGTGCAGCTCTCCCTCAGTGCTGACCCTCTGACAGTGCGGCACTCCCTCAGTACTGACCCTCTGACAGTGCAGCTCTCCCTCAATACTGACCCTCTGACAGTGCGGCACTCCCTCTGTACTGACCCTCTGACAGTGCAGCACTCCCTCAGTACTGACCCTCTGACAGTGCAGCACACCCCCAGTACTGACCCTCTGATAGTGCAGCACTCCCTCGATACTGACCCTCTGACTGTGCAGCACTCCCTCGGTACTGACCTTCCGACAGTGCGGCACTCACTCAGTACTGACCCTCTGACAGTGCGGCACTCCCTCAGTACTGACCCTCTGACAGTGCGGCACTCCCTCAGTCCTGACCTTCCGACAATGCGGCACTCCCTCAGTACTGACCCTCTGACAGTGCGGCACTCCCTCAGTACTGACCCTCTGACAGTGCGGCACTCCCTCGGTACTGACCCTCTGACTGTGCAGCACTCCCTCGGTACTAACCTTCCGACAGTGCGGCACTCCCTCAGTACTGTCCCTCTGACAGTGCGGCACTCCCTCAGTACTGACCCTCTGACAGTGCGGCACTCCCTCAGTACTGACCCTCTGACAGTGCGGCACCCCCTCAGTACTGACCCTCTGACAGTGCAGCGCTCCCTCAGTACTGACCCTCTGACAGTGCGGCACTCCCTCATTACTGACCCTCTGACAGTGCGGCACTCCCTCAGTGCTGACCCTCTGACAGTGCAGCACTCCCTCAGTACTGACCCACTGACAGTGCAGCACTCCCTCAGTACTGACTCTCTGACAGTGCAGCACTCCCGCAGTACTGACCATCTGACAGTGCAGCACTCCCTCAGTACTGACCCTCTGACATTGCATCTCTCCCTCAGTACTGACCCTCTGAAAGGGCGGCACTCCCTCAGTACTGACCCTCTGATATTGTAGCACTCCCTCAGTACTGACCCTCTGACAGTGCAGCACTCCCTCAGTACTGACCCTCTGACAGTGCAGCTCTCCCTCAGTGCTGACCCTCTGACAGTGCGGCACTCCCTCAGTACTGACCCTCTGACAGTGCAGCTCTCCCTCAATACTGACCCTCTGACAGTGCGGCACTCCCTCCGTACTGACCCTCTGACAGTGCAGCACTCCCTCAGTACTGACCCTCTGACAGTGCAGCACTCCCCCAGTACTGACCCTCTGATAGTGCAGCACTCCCTCGATACTGACCCTCTGACTGTGCAGCACTCCCCCGGTACTGACCTTCCGACAGTGCGGCACTCACTCAGTACTGACCCTCTGACAGTGCGGCACTCCCTCAGTACTGACCCTCTGACAGTGCGGCACTCCCTCAGTACTGACCTTCCGACAATGCGGCACTCCCTCAGTACTGACCCTCTGACAGTGCGGCACTCCCTCAGTACTGACCCTCTGACAGTGCGGCACTCCCTCAGTACTGACCCTCTGACAGTGCGGCACCCCCTCAGTACTGACCCTCTGACAGTGCAGCACTCCCTCAGTACTGACCCTCTGACAGTGCGGCACTCCCTCAGTACTGACCCTCTGACAGTGCGGCACTCACTCTGTACTGACCCTCTGACAGTGTAGCACTCCCTCAGTACTGACCTCCGACAGTGCAGCACTCCCTTGGTACTGACCCTCCGACAGTGCGGCACTCCCTCAGCACTGACCCTCTGACAGTGCGGCTCTCCCTCAGGACTGATCCTCTGACAGTGCGTCACTCCCTCAGTACTGACCCTCTGAAAGTGCGGCACTCCCTCAGTACTGACCCTCTGATTTTGCAGCACTCCCTCAGTACTGACCCTCTGACAGTGCAGCTCTCTCTCAGTACTGACCCTCTGACAGTGCGGCACTCCCTCAGTACTGACCCTCTGACAGTGCAGCTCTCCCTCAATACTGACCTTCTGACAGTGCAGCACTCCCTCAGTACTGACCCTCTGACAGTGCAGCACTCCCTCAGTACTGACCCTCTGATAGTGCAGCACGCCCTCAGTACTGACCCTCTGACAGTGCAGCACTCCCTCGGTACTGACCCTCTGACAGTGCAGCACTCCCTCGGTACTGACCCGCTGACAGTGCAGCACTCACTCAGGACTGACCCTCTGACAGTGCAGCACTCCCTCAGTACTGACCCTCTGACAGTGCGGCACTCCCTCAGTACTGACCCTCTGACAGTGCGGCACTCCCTCAGTACTGACCGTCTGATAGTGCAGCACTCCCTCAGTACTGACCCTCTGACAGTGCAGCACTCCCTCGGTACTGACCCTCTGACAGTGCAGCACTCCCTCAGTACTAACCCTCTGACAGTGCAGCACTCCCTCAGTACTGACCCTCTGATAGTGCAGCACTCCCTCAGTACTGACCCTCTGACAGTGCAGCACTCCCTCGGTACTGACCCTCTGACTGTGCAGCACTCCCTCTGTACTGACCTTCCGACAGTGCGGCACTCCCTCAGTACTGACCCTCTGACAGTGCGGCACTCCCTCAGTACTGACCCTCTGACAGTGCGGCACTCCCTCAGTACTGACCCTCTGATAGTGCAGCACTCCCTCAGTACTGACCCTCTGACAGTGCAGCACTCCCTCGGTACTGACCCTCCGACAGTGCAGCACTCCCTCGGTACTGACCCTCTGACAGTGCAGCACTCACTCAGTACTGACCCTCTGACAGTGCAGCACTCCCTCAGAACTGACCCTCTGACAGTGCGGCACTCCCTCAGTACTTACCCTCTGATAGTGCAGCTCTCCCTCAGTACTGACCCTCTGACAGTGCAGCACTCCCTCGGTACTGACCCTCCGACAGTGCGGCACTCCCTCAGCACTGACCCTCTGACAATGCGGCACTCCCTCAGTATTGACCCTCTGACAGTGCGGCACTCCCTCAGTACTGACCCTCTGACAGTGCGGCACGCCCTCAGTACTGACCCTCTGATAGTGCAGCACTCCCTCAGTACTGACCCACTGACAGTGCAGCACTCCCTCAGTACTGATCCTCTGACAGTGCGGCTCTCCCTCAGTACTGACTCACTGACAGTGCAGCACTCCCTCAGTACTGACCCTCTGACAGTGCGGCACTCCCTCAGCACTGACCCTCTTACAGTGCGGCACTCCCTCATTACTGACCCTCTGACAGTGCGGCACGCCCTCAGTACTGACCCTCTAACAGTGCAGCACTCCCTCAGTACTCACCCTCTGACAGTGCGGCACTCCCTCAGTACTTACCCTCTGACAGTGCAGCTCTCCCTCAGTACGGACTCTCTGACAGTGGAGCACTCCCTCAGTACTGACCCTCTGACAGTGCGGCACTCCCTCAGTACTGACCCTCTTATAGTGCAGCACTCCCTCAGTACTGACCCTCTGACAGTGCAGCACTCCCTCGGTACTGACCCTCTGACAGTGCAGCACTCCCTCAGTACTGACCCTCTGACAGTGCAGCACTCACTCAGTACTGACCCTCTGACAGTGCAGCACTCCCTCAGTACTGGCCCTCTGACAGTGCGGCACTCCCTCAGTACTGACCCTCTTATAGTGCAGCACTCCCTCAGCACTGACCCTCTTACAGTGCGGCACTCCCTCATTACTGACCCTCTGACAGTGCGGCACACCCTCAGTACTGACCCTCTAACAGTGCAGCACTCCCTCAGTACTGACCCTCTGACAGTGCAGCTCTCCCTCAGTACGGACCCTCTGACAGTGCGGCTCTCCCTCAGTACTGACTCACTGACAGTGCAGCACTCCCTCAGTACTGACCCTCTGACAGTGCGGCACTCCCTCAGCACTGACCCTCTTACAGTGCGGCACTCCCTCATTACTGACCCTCTGACAGTGCAGCACTCCCTCAGTACTGACCCTCTGACAGTGCGGCACTCCCTCAGTACTGACCCTCTGACAGTGCGGCACTCCCTCAGTACTGACCCTCTGACAGTGCAGCTCTCCCTCAGTACTGACCCTCTGACAGTGCAGCTCTCCCTCAGTACTGACCCTCTGACAGTGCGGCACTCCCTCAGTACTGACCCTCTGACAGGTCAGCTCTCCCTCAATACTGACCCTCTGACAGTGCAGCACTCCCTCAGTACTGACCCTCTGATAGTGCAGCACTCCCTCAGTACTGACCCTCTGACAGTGCGGCACTCCCTCGGTACTGACCCTCTGACAGTGCGGCACTCCCTCAGTACTGACCCTCTGACAGTGCGGCACCCCCTCAGTACTGACCCTCTGACAGTGCAGCACTCCCTCAGTACTGACCCACTGACATTGCAGCACTCCCTCAGTACTGACCCTCTGACAGTGCAGCACTCCCTCAGTACTAACCCTCTGACAGTGCAGCACTCCCTCAGTACTGACCCTCTGACAGTGCGGCACTCCCTCAGCACTGACCCTCTGACAGTGCGGCACTCCCTCATTACTGACCCTCTGACAGTGCGGCACACCCTCAGCACTGATCATCTGACAGTGCAGCACTCCCTCAGTACTGACCCTCTGACAGTACAGCACTCCCTCAGTACTGACCCTCTGACAGTGCGGCACTCCCTCATTACTGACCCTCTGACAGTGCGGCACTCCCTCAGTACTGACCCTCTCACAGTGCGGCACTCCCTCAGTACTGACCCTCTGACAGTGCGGCACTCCCTCAGTACTGACCCTCTCACAGTGCGGCACTCCCTCAGTACTGACCCTCTCACAGTGCGACACTCCCTCAGTACTGACCCTCTGACAGTGCGGCACTCCCTCAGTACTGACCCTCTGACAGTGCAGCACTCCCTCAGTACTGGCCCTCTGACAGTGCGGCACTCCCTCTGTACTGACCCTCTGACAGTGCAGCACTCCCTCAGTACTGGCCCTCTGACAGTGCAGCACTCCCTCAGTACTGACCCACTGACAGTGCAGCACTCCCTCAGTACTGATCCTCTGACAGTGCGGCTCTCCCTCAGTACTGACTCACTGACAGTGCAGCACTCCCTCAGTACTGACCCTCTGACAGTGCGGCACTCCCTCAGCACTGACCCTCTTACAGTGCGGCACTCCCTCATTACTGACCCTCTGACAGTGCGGCACGCCCTCAGTACTGACCCTCTAACAGTGCAGCACTCCCTCAGTACTCACCCTCTGACAGTGCGGCACTCCCTCAGTACTGACCCTCTGACAGTGCAGCTCTCCCTCAGTACGGACTCTCTGACAGTGCAGCACTCCCTCAGTACTGACCCTCTGACAGTGCGGCACTCCCTCAGTACTGACCCTCTTATAGTGCAGCACTCCCTCAGTACTGACCCTCTGACAGTGCAGCACTCCCTCGGTACTGACCCTCTGACAGTGCAGCACTCCCTCAGTACTGACCCTCTGACAGTGCAGCACTCCCTCGGTACTGACCCTCTGACAGTGCAGCACTCCCTCGGTACTGACCCTCTGACAGTGCAGCACTCACTCAGTACTGACCCTCTGACAGTGCAGCACTCCCTCAGTACTGGCCCTCTGACAGTGCGGCACTCCCTCAGTACTGACCCTCTTATAGTGCAGCACTCCCTCAGCACTGACCCTCTTACAGTGCGGCACTCCCTCATTACTGACCCTCTGACAGTGCGGCACACCCTCAGTACTGACCCTCTAACAGTGCAGCACTCCCTCAGTACTGACCCTCTGACAGTGCAGCTCTCCCTCAGTACGGACCCTCTGACAGTGCGGCACTCCCTCAGTACGGACCCTCTGACAGTGCAGCTCTCCCTCAGTACGGACCCTCTGACAGTGCAGCACTCCCTCAGTACTGACCCTCTGACAGTGCGGCACTCCCTCAGTACTGACCCTCTTATAGTGCAGCACTCCCTCAGAACTGACCCTCTGACAGTGCAGCACTCCCTCGGTACTGACCCTCTGACAGTGCAGCACTCCCTCAGTACTGACCCTCTGACAGTGCAGCACTCCCTCAGTCCTGACCCTCTGATAGTACGGCACTCCCTCAGTACTGACCCTCTGACAGTGCGGCACTCCCTCAGTACTGACCCTCTGACAGTGCAGCACTCCCTCAGTACTGACCCTCTGACAGTGCAGCACTCACTCAGTACTGACCCTCTGACAGTGCAGCACTCCCTCGGTACTGACCCTCTGACAGTGCAGCACTCCCTCAGTACTGACCCTCTGACAGTGCAGCACTCCCTCGGTACTGACCCTCCGACAGTGCAGCACTCCCTCGGTACTGACCCTCTGACAGTGCAGCACTCACTCAGTACTGACCCTCTGACAGTGCAGCACTCCCTCAGTACTGACCCTCTGACAGTGCGGCACTCCCTCAGTACTGACCCTCTGATAGTGCAGCACTCCCTCAGTACTGACCCTCTGACAGTGCAGCACTCCCTCGGTACTGACCCTCCGACAGTGCGGCACTCCCTCAGCACTGACACTCTGACAATGCGGCACTCCCTCAGTACTGACCCTCTGACAGTGCGGCACTCCCTCAGTACTGACCCTCTGACAGTGCAGCACTCCCTCAGTACTGACCCACTGACAGTGCAGCACTCCCTCAGTACTGATCCTCTGACAGTGCGGCTCTCCCTCAGTACTGACTCACTGACAGTGCAGCACTCCCTCAGTACTGACCCTCTGACAGTGCGGCACTCCCTCAGCACTGACCCTCTTACAGTGCGGCACTCCCTCATTACTGACCCTCTGACAGTGCAGCACTCCCTCAGTACTGACCCTCTGACAGTGCGGCACTCCCTCAGTACTGACCCTCTCACAGTGCGGCACTCCCTCAGTACTCACCCTCTGACAGTGCGGCACTCCCTCAGTACTGACCCTCTGACAGTGCAGCTCTCCCTCAGTACTGACCCTCTGACAGTGCAGCTCTCCCTCAGTACTGACCCTCTGACAGTGCGGCACTCCCTCAGTACTGACCCTCTGACAGGTCAGCTCTCCCTCAATACTGACCCTCTGACAGTGCAGCACTCCCTCAGTACTGACCCTCTGATAGTGCAGCACTCCCTCAGTACTGACCCTCTGACAGTGCGGCACTCCCTCGGTACTGACCCTCTGACAGTGCGGCACTCCCTCAGTACTGACCCTCTGACAGTGCGGCACCCCCTCAGTACTGACCCTCTGACAGTGCAGTACTCCCTCAGTACTGACCCACTGACATTGCAGCACTCCCTCAGTACTGACCCTCTGACAGTGCAGCACTCCCTCAGTACTGACCCTCTGACAGTGCAGCACTCCCTCAGTACTGACCCTCTGACAGTGCGGCACTCCCTCAGCACTGACCCTCTGACAGTGCGGCACTCCCTCATTACTGACCCTCTGACAGTGCGGCACACCCTCAGCACTGACCCTCTGACAGTGCAGCACTCCCTCAGTACTGACCCTCTGACAGTACAGCACTCCCTCAGTACTGACCCTCTGACAGTGCGGCACTCCCTCATTACTGACCCTCTGACAGTGCGGCACTCCCTCAGTACTGACCCTCTCACAGTGCGGCACTCCCTCAGTACTGACCCTCTGACAGTGCGGCACTCCCTCAGTACTGACCCTCTCACAGTGCGGCACTCCCTCAGTACTGACCCTCTCACAGTGCGACACTCCCTCAGTACTGACCCTCTGACAGTGCGGCACTCCCTCAGTACTGACCCTCTGACAGTGCAGCACTCCCTCAGTACTGGCCCTCTGACAGTGCGGCACTCCCTCTGTACTGACCCTCTGACAGTGCAGCACTCCCTCAGTACTGGCCCTCTGACAGTGCGGCACTCCCTCAGTACTGACCCTCTGACAGTGCAATACTCCCTCAGTACTGACCCTCTGACAGTGCAGCACTCCCTCAGCACTGACCCTCTGACAGTGCGGCACTCCCTCAGTACTGACCCTCTGACAGTGCAGCACTCCCTCAGTACTGTGCAGTGTACCTCAGGACACTCAGAATGTTCGCCTGGACTTTGTGCCCAATTCTCTGCGGTTGTACATGATCCCACGACCTCTTGCCTCAGCGTGAGGTAAGAACGCACTGAGCAATGGCAAATGCAGTGGAAAATCAAACTCCTTTCAGATTCATCCTTGGATTATGAAGCAATTATAAAGAGATTGGCCGAGCTGGCATGCCTCACAAAACACAATAATATTCCTCCTGTGTGTAATTAATGGAGAGAGTAACAAGGGTCATGTAATAATGAAGAGATGAAAAAGATGATAATTAGTCCAAAACTGCCACCTTGCAATGGAGTTGCCTTTCATGTTGGACGGGAATTCAGATTGTGTGGATTTGGGTTGACATAATGTACACTCCTCAGCCCCGGAATAGACCCGAGTTTCCAGCTGATCGGTTCATCGTTCTCCAACAGTCTGTGGGAGCACTGTTTGTTCTGCAGTCTGTCTGCATATCACTGATTGAAGCTCTTCAGTACTAAGAATGGCCAGTGGTCTCCACAAAAGGTCACAACATGAAAGCAAATTTATAACCATTAATGCACGACCATTCTCGGCTTCGTCCGACAGCTGAAAATCTATTTTATGTTGTTTAACTTCATTAACCTTTTCATTCCTTCCGATCTTGTAACTGTTTCTACATTTGTAAATAACCAGCAATGTTATTCATGTCTGCTCAAGAAGTGAGACTTTAATTTGTGGTTCAATCAACATTTGGACAGGAGTTTATTAATATGGGACTTGGATCAATTATTTGTGTTTAATTAATTTATTTCTTCACTTTGATTGCATTTAGGAATCGGGGATTTTATCACAGAACTGACTTGTCACAATAATTGACTGATGGAATTATCCAGGAATCTGTGATTCCCATTATTTAATCACAAGGGCTAAAGTGTCTGACAAAGATATTGGTCTGGTGTTTCTGCTGTGTGTCACCTGGGACTTTGGTGATACAAGTGCCACATGGACAGTTGTGGTGTGAGTCATTCTGGACACTACTTGAGTGAAGGTCACATTAGAGACATCCTTCCCCAGGGCAGGAGATTCAGGTCAGGCCATTAATGAAGGTAATTCAGGAGCCTAACACGAGCTTCTGCCTCACCTTACAACGTTCCTGTGTGTCTGAGAGGGCAGCAATACCCATCGGTCTGGTGCAAACACTGCTCAGCAGCAAGGAATGAAAGCAAAGGGTCGGACTCCAATTGATCAACTCTGCTCCCAATGAAAAAATCAGTTCTGACCCTGAGCTCCAACTCTCCCTATCCACCAACCTCCCCTTCAACCAATCTCCCCCAAGACCCGAACTCCAACCTCCAGACCATCCCATCACACAGAGGTTATAGAATCATAGAACCCCTACAGTGCAGAAGGAGGCCATTTGGCCCATCAATTCGGCACCGACCCTATAAGACCATAAGATATATGAGCAGAATTATGCCACTCGGCCCATCGAGTCTGCTCCGCCATTCAATCATGGCTGATACTTTTCTTATCCCCATTCTCCTGCCTTCTCCCCATAACCCCTGATCCCCTTATTGATCAAAAACCGATCCACCTCTGTCTTAAACACACTCAGTGATTTGATCTCCACAACCATGTGTGGCAAAGAGTTCCACAGATTCACCAGCCTCTGGCTGAAGAAATTGGATTAGATTGGATTTGTTTATTGTCACGTGTACCGAGGTACAGTGAAAAGTATTTTTCTGCGAGCAGCTCAACAGATCATTAAGTACATGGGAAGAAAAGGGAAATTCCTCCTCATCTCTGTTTTAAAGGATCGTCCCGTTAGTCTGAGATGGTGTCCTCTGGTTCTTGTTTCTCCTACAAGTGGAAACATCCTCTCCACGTCCACTCTATCCAGGCCTCTCAGTATTCTGTAAGTTTCAATAAGATCCCCCCTCATCCTTCTAAACTCCAACGAGTACAGACCCAGAGTCCTCAACCATTCCTCATACGACAAGCTCTTCATTCCAGGGATCATTCTTGTGAACCTCCTCTGGACCCTTTCGAAGGCCAACACATCCTTCCTTAGATACGGGGCCCAAAACTGCTGACAATACTCCAAATGGGGTCTGACCAGAGCCTTATACAGCCTCAGAGGTACATCCCTCTCAAAGAACACCCACCTCGGCGCACAACCCACCCTATCCCTGTAACCCATTAACTCCACCTACCCTTTCGAACACTAAGGGGTAATTTATCATGGCCAATCCACCTGACCTGCACAACTTTGTACTGTGGGAGGAACCGGAGCACCCAGGAGGAAACCCACGCAGACACGGGCAGAACGTGCAGACTCCAAACAAAGTGTCCCAAGGCAGGAATGGACGCTGCAGCTGTGAGGCAGCAGTGCTCACCAATGCACCACCGTGCCATCCCGCGTATGCAGCAGGATCACCCAATGTTCTTCTTGATGCTCTGCTACCCCTAGCCCCAACAATTACACTCTGAGCCCTCCAACAACATGGAAGGGACAAGCCTGACACAGGTCAGGACTGAGGGAGTGCTGCACTGCCAGAGGGTCAGTACTGAGGGAGTGCCGCACTGCCAGAGGGTCAGTACTGATGGAGTGCCGCACTGTCAGAGGGTCAGTACTGAGGGAGTGCCGCACTGTCAGAGGGTCAGTACTGAGGGAGTGCTGCACTGTCAGAGGGTCAGTACTGAGAGAGTGCTGCACTGTCAGAGGGTCAATACTGAGGGAGTGCTGCACTGTCAGAGGGTCAGTACTGAGGGAGTGCTGCACTGTCAGAGGGTCAATACTGAGGGAGTGCTGCACTGTCAGAGGGTCAGTACTGAGAGAGTGCTGCACTGTCAGAGGGTCAGTACTGAGGGAGTGCTGCACTGTCAGAGGGTCAGTACTGAGGCAGTGCTGCACTGGCAAAGGGTCAATACTGAGGGAGTGCTGCACTGTCAGAGGGTCAGTACTGAGGGAGTGCTGCACTGTCAGAGGGTCAGTACTGAGGGAGTGCTGCACTGTCAGAGGGTCAGTACTGAGGGAGTGCTGCACTGTCAGAGGGTCAGTACTGAGGGAGTGCTGCACTGTCAGAGGGTCAGTACTGAGGCAGTGCTGCACTGGCAAAGGGTCAATACTGAGGGAGTGCTGCACTGTCAGAGGGTCAGTACTGAGGGAGTGCTGCACTGTCAGAGGGTCAGTACTGAGGGAGTGCTGCACTGTCAGAGGGTCAGTACTGAGGGAGTGCTGCACTGTCAGAGGGTCAATACTGAGGGAGTGCTGCACTGTCAGAGGGTCAGTACTGAGGCAGTGCTGCACTGTCAGAGGGTCAGTACTGAGGGAGTGCCGCACTGTCAGAGGGTCAGTACTGAGGGAGTGCTGCTCTGTTAGAGGGTCAGTACTGAGGGAGTGCAGCACTGTTAGAGGATCAGTACAGAGGGAGTGCTGCACTGTCAGAGGGTCAGTACTGAGGGAGTGCCGCACTGTCAGAAGGTCAGTACTGAGGGAGTGCTGCACTGTCGGAGGGGCAGGACTGAGGGAGCGCTGCACTGTCAGAGGGTCAGTACTGAGTGAGTGCTGCACTGTCAGAGGGTCAATACTG
Organism: Scyliorhinus torazame; assembly: GCF_047496885.1. Classification (NCBI taxonomy): domain Eukaryota; kingdom Metazoa; phylum Chordata; class Chondrichthyes; order Carcharhiniformes; family Scyliorhinidae; genus Scyliorhinus; species Scyliorhinus torazame. The sequence continues at coordinate 4,412,333 of NC_092709.1, forward strand.
AGGGAGTGCTGCACTGTCAGAGGGTCAGTACTGAGGGAGTGCCGCACTGTCAGAGGGTCAGTACTGAGGGAGTGCTGCACTGTCAGAGAGTCAGTACTGAGGGAGTGCTGCACTGTCGGAGGGGCAGGACTGAGGGCGTGCCGCACTGTCAGAGGGTCAGTACTGAGGGAGTGCCGCAATGTCAGAGGGTCAGTAGTGAGGGAGTGCTGCACTGTCGGAGGGTCAGTACTAAGGGAGTGCTGCACTGTCAGAGGGTCAGTACTGAGGGAGTGCTGCACTATCAGAGGGTCAGTACTGAGGGAGTGCTATACTGTCAGAGGGTCAGTACTGAGGGAGTGCTATACTGTCAGAGGGTCAGTACTGAGGGAGTGCTGCAGTGGCAGGGAGCCAGTCGAGCCGTTACAGAGCAAGTGGCCTCATTCGCTGCTGTTCTCATTCTCAGATTCTCTGCTGGTTAATCTCTTCAAATGATTTCTATCTTAGATGTTACTCTGACTGTGAATTTGATCCATTTTCCCCATTGGCACCAGGAAACGTTTGGCAAATTGCAGCAACTAACTTACCCAGGTCTGTAAAACAGCAGCTAATTAATTTTGATGTCCAGCCATGCCTTGAACAAACCGGCAATGATGCAATTATTCTCATTCAAACACTGAAGCCTAAAGCGAGAATGAATAACTTCAATAACATTTCGACCATGTGAACAGGAAGAATCTGTCCCACGCTGGCAGCCTGTGTCGAGGTATATCCTCAATTAAAATCAACATGGAGAAATATCTTTACACTGCGAGTTCCTGGAATATGGCATTGGTTTATCACATCGACTGGGTGAGTCAGAAACCATGGCATCTATTAATGAAATAAAGGATAAACATTAAAAGCTCCAAGCGATAGAAAGCTACGGTGAGAGAGGGGCAGTGGATTTAATCTGGAGATTAAATCAGAGCTATCTGGGAGACTGAGACAGTTGGAGTAATTTGGGATTTATTGCAGCAGAAAGTTTGTGGGGGCAGAGATTAGTGTGTTGAGATTGTAACACGATAGCTGGCTGGGCTGTGCGGAAACACGCGCTCTCCTTCTGCCCCTCAACAGCGCTGGAGAGGCTGAAATCCGCTGAATTCAACCGCTCAGACTTCCTTTCAGCTGCCGTGTTTTGCGATTTTAGAACAAAGCATTAAAAATAAAACTTGTGGTCAAACTTGAAGAACACAACACCATTATAATATTTAAATACTGTCCTGCATTGTTATGTATTTAAGTAATGTATTCCTGCTGCTGGAGTGTCACGTGATCTGTAGTGATGTCAGCAGTGTTCGTGCGGGCTTTAATCCTCCATCTTGTGTTGTATCAAAGAACAAAAGAACAAAGAAAATTACAGCACAGGAACAGGCCCTTCGGCCCTCCCAGCCTGCACCGATCCAGATCCTTTATCTAAATCTGTCTTCTATCTTCTATTTTCTCAGGATCTACTTCCCTCTGTTCCCCACCCGTTCATATATCTATATCAGCGACATTTTCTGAATAAACCTTGCATCGTGCCTGGAATAAATCCAAGTGTGTGGCACCTCCACACCTTTTCTCTTTACGACACATCGAGAATAAAACAAAAGAGAAAACTGGCGATGAGGATTGAGTAAAGAGAAAACTGGTGAGGAGCTAAAATTGTCAACGAGAAGATTATCGGGACCGGATTCAAACGTCAATCGAAGGAAAAGCTGCTGATGGCGAGAGGTTTGGGAAAGAAACAAAGCACAATCATGGATAAACAGAACACAAGCTGGAAAAGCTTGCTTGCCGTTGGAAGTGGGAAGACCCTAAGCTGCAGAGATCACACACGCAGCAAAGTGAAACGGGCTGAGGGAACGGGAATTCAAACATCTTTCCGATTCTGTACAAGCCACAACGTGAACAAGACAAACCGCAGTCCGGACAAAGGAATTAATATTTTACATTGTGGATGAGGAGACTCTTGTTTCATACATAAAATAAAGAAATGGAAGGTGGAAAGAGGCATAGACACTGGGAGCCGGTGTCCGAAATGGCGGGAAAAGGTCGTGCCATGGAGGCATCTGACGGTGAGACTTGGAAACTCGTATGAAGAGAGATTTCAACTTCATCTCAGAGAGAATCAAATACCAGCGGAACTAAAGGTTGCAACATTTCTCAGTTCAGGGGTTGGAGGAGGGGGAGGGGGGGTTTATGCCAGTGGAAATCCAGTCCATCCAACAAAGCCAGGAGAGAATAATCTTTATTGTCACAAGTAGGCTTACAATAACGCTGCAATGAAGTTACCGTGAAAAGCCCCTAGTCGCCACATTCCGGCGCCTGTTCGGACAGACAGTGACCCAAGCTAGGAATCCGACCTGGGACTCTGGAGCTGTGAAGATACAGCGCTAACCACTGTGCTATCGTGCCAAAGATGAAAGCATCTCACAATTCATGGAAACCTTTAGGTTAGCAAAATAGTGCGAATTTGGTGAACACCAGACTACACCCTTCGTGATAGGTTGTTGGTATCTGGACTCTGCTACCAAGTTATTCAGAGGAAGCTGTTTACTGTAAATGGCTGAACTCCTAAATCAGCTGCAGAAATTGCCACGTCACTGGAGTGGAGCTAGCAGAAAAAGAGGCTTTACATAGGAACATAGAAAATAGAAGCAGGAGACCATTCGGCCCTTCGAGCCTGCTCCCCCATTCATTCTGATCATGGCTGATCATCAAGTTCAATACCCTGATCTCGCCTTCCCCCCATACCCCTCGATCCCTTTAGCCCCAAGAGCTGTATCGAATTCCTTCTTGAAATTACACAACATTTTGGCCTCAACTACTTTCTGTGGGAGTGAATTCCACAGATTCACCACTCTCTGGGTGGAGAAATTTCTCCTCACCTCAGTCCTAAAAGGTTTACCCCTTATCCTCAAACTATGACCCCTAGTCCTGGACCCGCCCACCATCGGGAACATTCTTTCTGAATCTACCCTGTCTAATCCTGTTCGAATTTTGTAAGTTTCTATGAGATCCCCTCTCACTCTTCTAAACTCCAATGAATATAATCCTAACCGACTTAGTCTCTCCTCATATGAAAGTCTCACCATCCCGGGAATCAGTCTGGTGAACCTTTGCTACACTCCCTCCATAGCAAGAACATCCTTCCTCAGATAAGGACACCAGACTGCACACAATACTCCAGGTGTGGCCTCACCAATGCCCATTACAATTGCAGTAAAACATCCCTATTCCTATACTCAAATCCCCTCACTATGAAGGCCAGCATACCATTTGCCTTCTTTACTGCCTGCTGTACCTGCGAGCTTACTTTCAGCGACTGATGCACGAGGACACCAAGGTCTCGCTGAGTATCCACCTCTCTCAATTTACACAACTCACAGATAGGAGCTCAAGTGGAGAACCACAAGATGGAGAGCACCAGGAACAAATCCGCAGGGCTACAATCATGTCACCGATGTGCACAGATTGGACACTCAGTGAAGAATGCTGAAGTAGAGGAAATAAGTCCAAGAACTGTAACAAAAAGGGCCGTATTGGCAAAGCATGCTGGTCACAGCAAACTTCACCAACATTTAAGATGTGTAAGAAGAACAAAACATCTAGGTCTACTAGTTGAGTCTGCAAGATAATAGACAAAGTTCAAGACCGTTCAGGAGATGATGACTGAAACAATTTCAAGAGCTGAGAGAAGGCATCTTATCGGTGCGAGGCGATCAACAATCTTTCTGGGCATTTCCAAAACTTGATGGAATCAAAATGGAAGTGGATACTGGACTGGTTGCATCATTGATACCAGAGATAATCTAGAAGTTAAAGCAGCTGCCATTGAAACCATTAAATGTTATCCTACAGACGTTCACAATGAGGTTGTATCGCTAGAAGGATACATTAATGTAAAGTGGCAGTAAATGGACAGCTCAGCTCGCACAGCTGATCCTCCACGTTATCTGTGGAAACTTTTCTGCTTTATTTGGCAGTGTATGGTTGGGAAATTTTAATTTCAACTGGGGAGCGGTGAAAGGAAAACCTACAGCAATGGCTGCAAAAGTTTAAAAAGTTGTTTGAAAACTCACTGGGCTCAATGACAGGGGTTGAAGTCCAACTCAAAATTAAGCCAAACGGTGCACCAAAATGTCTCAAAGACAGAACCATAGTGTACACCATCAGGCCAAAAGTTGATGAGGAACTAAAAAGCTACTACAAACAGGAGTCATTGAATCAGTCACTACAAGTGATTGGGATACATCAATAGTTCCTGTACTAAAACGCGATGGCTCAGTAACGATATGTGGAGATTTTAAGACAACTATAAACTGGTATTGTGCACAGATCAGTATCCACTGTCGCTGATTGAAGACTTGTTTGTTGGACTTTCTGGAGGTCAGAAATTCTGTAAACTGGACCTATCACAGGCGTATTAACAAATCAATGTGGCTGCAAATTAACTGTCGCTGCTCACTTCTTCTTCGGTGATCATTTGGCAACGAGTATGATTGTCCGCCTAAGAAGCTCTGTGTTACTGGTCACGGATTCTGTGGGTGCTTGCGTGGCTGTTGAGCCCAATCCTAGAGTGGCATCTTCAACCCCACACTTGGCAGGTGTTTCCGGGAGGTGGGATCAGTCCTTGGACTCAAGATCACTGGTATTCCTTTTCTCAGGGCGAAATTCTCCAGAAACGGCGCGATGTCCGCCGACTGGCGCCCAAAACGGCGCAAATCAGATGGGCATCGCGCCGCCCCAAAGGTGCGGAATGCTCTGCATCTTTGGTGGCCGAGACCCAACCTTGAGGGGCTAGGTCGGCGCCGGAAGAATTTCCACCCCGCCAGCTGGCGGAAAAGGCCTTTGGTGCCCTGCCAGCTGGCGCGGAAATGACATCTCCGGGCGGCGCATGCGCGGGAGCATCAGCGGCCGCTGACAGCTTCCCGCGCATGCGCAGTGGAAGGGAAAGAGTGCCCCCACGGCACAGGCCCGCCCGCAGATCGGTGGGCCCCAATCACAGGCCAGGCCACCGTGGGGGCACCCCCCGGGGCCAGATCGCCCCGCGCCCCCCCCCAGGACCCCGGAGCCCGCCCGCGCCGCCTTGTCCCGCCGGTAAGGTAGGTGGTTTAATTTACACTGGCGGGACAGGCATTTTAGCGGCGGGACTTCGGCCTATCCGGGCCGGAGAATCGTGCGGGGGGGCCAGCCAACCGGCGCGGCGCGATTCCCGCCCCCGCCGAATCTCTGGTGCCGGAGACTTCGGCAACCGACGGGGGCGGGATTCACGCCAGCCCCCGGCGATTCTCCGACCCGGCGGGGGGTCCGAGAATCTCGCCCTCAGGCTCCATTTCCGGGCCTCCTCAGAAAAGTTTGTCCCTTCAATCAGGAGGTTCCTTGAAGGAGGTCTACTCTGAGCAAAGGTCTCCCAGGCTTTGATGTCTATGTTGCATTTTGTAAGGTAAGTTGTCAGGATATCTTTGAGGAGTCAGAGGATGTTGATGAATTTCTCTGGATAGCCAACTTCTGACAAGGTCTTCCAGAGCACTTCCCGCTGAGTCAAAAGTCTTGAGTCAGATCGATGAAGGCCATGTAGAGTGGTTGATGTTTTTCCTGGCATTTCCCTTGGAGTTGCTGAGTAGGGAAAATCATGTCCGCTGTTCCATTGTTTTCGCGGAAGCTACAAAGGCTTTCTGGAAAGATTTCTTCAGAGACTGGGAAAGGCGCTCGCGAGGACTCGGGTGAGGATCATCCAGGCATTGGAGAGTAGGGAGATTCCTCGATAGTTTCCACAGTCTGCTCTGTCCCCTTTCTTGAAGATGACACAATAATGGCATCCCTGAGGTCAGCAGGGATTTAATCTCTGGAGTAGAAAATCGCTGCCCCAGGTTTTCAGGAACAGCTGATGGAGATGACGGGTGATCTCTCTCCTCCAGGTTTGAAAATCTCCCCTGGGATCCTGCCCACTCACGTGGCTTTTCCATTCTTCACGTGTTTAATGGCGGCTTTGACTTTGTCCACGCTTGGTGGGATCATCTTTGTTGGGGAGTGCGGGATTTCCTCAAACACGTCCTTATGGATGGTTGTATCACGGTTTAGGAGTTCTTTGAAGTGTTCTCTCCATCGAAGACTGATGTTTTCTCGGTCTCTCACCCTTACACTGCTCTGCTTTGCGGCCCAGGGTATTGGGTCCATATATTGCCTTTGTGGCACTGAAGAAGCCCGGGTGTCGTGTTTGTCAGTGAGGAGTTGCAATTCCTCAGCTTTCTCAGTCCACCATAGTTTCCTGATTTCCTCTTTGTACCTCGGCCTTAGCTAATTGATGAGCTCTCCTCTTTGCCTTGTTGGTTATGTTGTTTTGCCAGCCGCGGAGAGCTTTCCCCTTCTTGTTGATGAGGTCTTGGACAGTCTGATCGTTCTTGTTAAACCAGTCTTGGTGTTTCCTGGTCTTGTAGCGATGGTTTCTTCACAGTTTGAGATGATGACTATCTTCAGCTCTTTCCAGTTTTCCTCCTCCTCCATTAGAATGGACACGTTGGAGATTTTTGAGAAGACATTGTTGGAAGTTCACTAGAATGCTTGGCTCTTGAAGCTGCTCAATGTTGATCTTTTTTTGAGCTGTTTCTTCATCTTCCGCTGCTTCTGGTGGAGTTTGATGGATGGAGAGGAACGGATGAGCTCGTGGCCTGTCCAGCAGTCACCATATCGGTGATGAGGGCATCATTTTGGTGTCAGGTTAAAATGATGACTAAGTCGGTCATGTGGCAGTACTTGATCAAGGACTCACTTTCATGGTGGACAAAGGCCACTTCATTACAGGAGATCTCCATTTGGGGTAATATCTGCACCTGCTCGTTTTCGAACATCTATGGATCAAATTCTGAGTGGGCTAAATAGTGTACAACGTTATCACCACCTGCGCAAGTGAACAACAGCATTTGAAGAAGTTGGGAGCTACATAGGAACATCTGCAAAACCATACTCTCGGAGTTAAAAAGGAAAAGTGTGCCTTTTTCAAGACATCTATAAACTACCCGGGTCACATCATTGATAAAGATAGAATCCCTACAGTGCAGAAGGAGGCAACTCGGCCCATCGAGTCTGCACCGGCCCTCCGAAAGAACACCCCACCAAGGCCCAACCCCCCACCCCATCCCCGCAACCCCACCTAATCTTTGGGTACTAAGGGGCAATTGATCATGTCCAATCCACTTAACTTGCACATCTTTGGACTGTGGGAGGAAACCGGAGCACCCGGAGGAAACCCACGCAGACATGGGGAGAACGTGCAGACTCCACACAGACAGTGACCCAAGCCGGGAATCGAACCCGGGTCCCTGGCGCTGTGAGGCAGCAGTGCTAACCCCTGGCCACCATGTCACTCAAACCTCAAGCTGGCTTGCATAAGAAGCCGGAATCACCACAACCTCAAAATGTGATGTCGTTTCTGGTATTAAACAATTATCACAGTAAATTTATCCCACATTTAGCAACATGATTGAAGTCTTTATCATATTTGTTCTGTGCCAAACAGGTGTGGCACGGGACAGAAGAAAGCGAAAGTGCGAATGGTCAGGTAAAAGAAATCTGAAAGAAATCAGAGCTGTTAGCTCACTCCAATCCCGAACTAAAGTTACAACTTGATCACCCTGTGGGGTTGGTGCATGTCTCACACACGATGCCTTCAGAGGATGAACCACTGTTAACATTCGCTTCACATACTCTTATTAGCGCAGAGATGAATGACGCTCAGCTAGAAAAAGAAGATTTGAGCATCATATTCAGAATAAGATGGTTTCACCACTATCTTTATGGACCTCTCCTGATGGATCACCAACCCTTGCCGGCAATCTTCGAGCGATATAAAGGTATTCCTTCTTCAGCAGCTAGGAGGTTACAGAGATTATCCTTGATATTGTTGACTCACACTTGCGGTATTCAATATTGTAAATCAGAGCAATATGCAAATGCTGATCCTTTGTCAAGATTGTTGTTACAAATCAAGCAACAAACTGAAGACAATTTTGTCAACATCCGAGATTCCTCACACGTGGATAATGTACCTGTTACTTCATCTAGAGATACACAAGTGATGGGGAAGGTTATGGACAAGGTCCAAAAAGAAACGATGGCGAACTTCCATGGGAAAAATGCAGACTTCAAGCTCTACATCACAAGAAGACTTGAGTTGACATTCCAGAGTGTAGTTTTATTGTGGGGAATCTGAGTGATCATTCCTCCGTGCTTGTGGAGCAAGGTCTTTGACCAACTACATGAGGGACATCCTGGTGTGGTAAGGATGAAGGAATTGGCACACAGTTATTTTTTTAGGCCAGGATTAGATGCTCAAATCAAAGAGAAAGTGGGGCAATGTCAGCACCCTGTGCAAAACTAAGAAACCCTCCATCACCGAAACCCTTACATCCGCGGGAATGGCTGATACAGCCATGGCAGAGAGCATACATAGACCATGCTGGTCCAGTGGAGGGACACATGTTCCTAGTGATTGTGGACGCACATTCTAAATGGCCGGAAGTAGTGATAATGAAATCCACAATGACAGAACAAACTATTGAGAAGTCGGATGAAATATTTGCAAGATTTGGTAGACTGGAGCAAGTCGTAAGTGACAATGGAACTCAGCTCACTTCCAAGGAGTTCAAAGACTGCTTAAAAGAAAATAGGGTACAGCCACATAACGTCAGCTCCGTACCAACCTGCAACAAATGGATGGCCGAGCCATTCGTACAATCACTGAAACATTCCATCAAGGCATCAATGGACCAAAGTATTTGTCAATACAAGTAAATAACTTCTTGATGTCACACCGAAAAACTGCACATGCAACGGCATAGAGTTCACCAGCAATGCTGCTTTTCAAAAGAAAACTAAGAACAAAGTTTGACCTTTTGACACCACCTGATACTTCAGAGATTGTCAACGACAACAACAAGCACAGATTGCTAGGAGGGAACAAAACTCTAAAAAGTGAGTATTCATTGAAGGAGAGTAAGTGTTAGCAAGAAGCTGCACTACCAATGACAAATGGCTACGTGCTGTGGTCCCAGCAAAAACAGGTCCAATATCACACACTACACACGGATGATGAGAGTGGGTCATACTGACCAACAACAGTGGCACAATGGCTCAGTGGTTAGCACTGTTGCTTCACAGCTCCAGGGTCACAAGTACAATTCCTGGCTAGGGCCACTGTGCGGAGTCTGCACGTTCTCCCCGTGTCTGCGTGGGTTTCCTCCGGGTGCTCCGGTTTCCTCCGGGTGCTCCGGTTTCCTCCCACAAGTCCCGAAAGATGTGCTTGTTAGGTGAATTGGACATTCTGAATTCTCCCTCAGTGTACCCGAACAGGCGCCGGAATGTGGTGACTAGGGGATTTTCACAGTAACTCCATTGCAGTGTTAATGTAAGCCTACTTGTGACAATAATAGAGATTGTTATAAAAACAACTACTAACTTCACAGAGTGAAATCGCTGAAACTTCCCAGGAAGTATTTCCATCGGAAAATCTAAGCAGTGACCCATCTGAACAGAGACCAGACACCGAGAAATCCCGATTCTGTTTCTGAGAAAACTTCAACATCAGTGGGGACAGATCCCAAAGTAACTTCACAGGCACTTCCACCAACAGGAGAAAAAGGACACACTTCATAGGTCTCGGGTATCCAGGTTCCAGATTGTCGAGTACATTCTAAAATAAATAAATGTTCACCTGAGAGTCTGTCTTAAGAATCACAGTGCAGAAAAGGCATTTCGGCCCATCGAGTCGGCACTGTCACATGTAAAACACCTGACCTGCCCACCTAATCCCATTGGCCAGCACTTGGCCCATAGCCTTGAACGTTAAGACGTGCCAAGTGCTCACCCAGGTACGTTTTAAAGGATGTGAGGCAACCCGCCTCTACCCCCCCCCCCCCCCCCCGTCCCAGGCAGCGCGTTCCAGACCCTCACCACCCTCTGGGTAAAAAGGTTTTTCCTCAAATCCCCCTAAACTGAGTGCTGAATTTGGTGCATTTGAGTGCGATAGTGAGAGTTTGGTGACTGAGGGAGTTAGGTGAGGAGGGAGTAAGGTGCTCCTTTCATTTTGTTTCCTACATTTCCGCAAAGAGTGAGAAGAGAGCTAGGAGTTTACAGAGAGTGCAGCTGACTGGGAGCAGAGTCGGAGGGCGGAGATCTAGTTAGTCCACACGGCAGCTATATTCTGTAAGGTAAGAGGGGATGGAGGCTAGGCCAGTTGCATGCTCCTCCTGTAGGATGTGGGTGGTGAGGGATACCACCGGTGTCCCCACTGACTTTACCTGCGGGAAGTGCACCCAACTCCAGCTCCTCAAAGACCGTGTTAGGGAACTGGAGCTGAAGCTGGATGAACTTCGGATCATTCGGGAGGCAGAGGGGGTGATAGAGAAGAGTTACAGGGAGGTAACCACACCCAAGGTACAGGACAAGAAAAGCTGGGTTACAGTCAGGGGAAAGAAAACAAACAGGCAGAAAGTGCAGGGATCCCTCGTGGCCGTTCCTCTTCAAAACAAGTATACCGTTTTGGATGCTGTTGGGGGGGATGACCCACCGGGGGAAGGCCCTAGCGGCCAGGTCTCTGGCACTGAGTCTGGCTGTGGGACTCAGAAGGGAAGGGGGGGAGAATAGAAAAGCAATAGTTGTAGGAGATTCAATGGTTAGGGGAATAGATAGGAGATTCTGTGGTCGCGAGCGAGACTCCCGGAAGGTATGTTGCCTCCCGGGTGCCAGGGCCCGGGATGTCTCGGATCGTGTCTTCAGGGTCCTTAAGGGGGAGGGGGAGCAGCCAGAAGTCATGGTGCACATTGGTACCAATGACGTAGGTAGGAAAAGGGGTGTGGAGGTAATAAACAAGTTTAGGGAGTTAGGCTGGAAGTTAAAAGCCAGGACAGACAGAGTTGACATCTCTGGTTTGTTGCCGGTGCCACGTGATAGCGAGGCTAGGAATAGGGAGAGAGTGCAGAGAGAATAGGGAGCTGGAGTTGGGTGCACTTCCCGCACAGCGGGGACACCGGTGGTATCCCTCACCACCCACATCCTACAGGAGGAGCATGCAACTGGCCTAGCCTCCACCCCCTCTTACCTTACAGAATATAACTGCCCTGTGGACCAACTGGATCTCCGCCCTCCGACTCTGCTCCCAGTCAGCTGCACTCTCTGTAAGCTCCTAGCTCTCTTCTCACTCTTTGCGGAAATGTAGGAAACAAAATGAAAGGAGCACCTTACTCCCTCCTCACCTAACTCCCTCAGTCACCAAACTCCCACTATAGCACTCAAATGCACCAAATTCAGCACTCCCTCAGTCACACGTGGCTGCAGGAATGGTGTAGGAGGGAGGGCTTCAGGTATTTGGATAATTGGAGCGCATTCTGGGGAAGGTGGGACCTGTACAAGCAGGACGGGTTGCATCTGAACCAGAGGGGCACCAATAGCCTCGGAGGGAGGTTTTCTAGTACTCTTCGGGGGGGTTTAAACTAATTTGGCAGGGGAATGGGAACCGGATTTGTAGTCCAGCAACTAAGGTAGCCGATATTCAGGACGCCAAAGCGTGAAATGAGGCAGTGGGGAAGGGAACACTGACAAAGGAGAGTACTTGCAGGCACGGAAATGGGTTGAAGTGTGTATACTTCAACGCAAGAAGCATCAGGAATAAGGTGGGTGAACTTAAGGCATGGATCGGTACTTGGGACTACGATGTGGTGGCCATCACGGAAACTTGGACAGAAGAGGGGCAGAAATGGTTGTTGGAGGTCCCTGGTTATAGATGTTTCAATAAGATTAGGGAGGGTGGTAAAAGAGGTGGGGGGGGGGGGTGGGGGTGGCATTGTTAATTAGAGATAGTATAACAGCTGTAGAAAGGCAGTTCGAGAAGTATCTGCCTTCTGAGGTAGTATGGGTTGAAGTCAGAAATAGGAAAGGAACAGTCACCTTGTTAGGAGTTTTCTATAGGCCCCCCAATAGTAGCAGAGATGTGGAGGAACAGATTGGGAAACAAATTTTGGAAAGGTGCAGAAGTCACAGGGTAGTAGTCATGGGTGACATTAACTTCCCAAACTTTGAGTGGAAACTCTTTAGATCAAATAGTTTGGATGGGGTGGTGTTTGTGCAGTGTGTCCAGGAAGCTTTTCTAACGCAGTATGTAGATTGTCCGACCAGAGGAGGGGCAATATTGGATTTAGTACTTGGTAATGAACCAGGGCAAGTGATAGATTTGTTAGTGGGGGAGCATTTTGGAGATAGTAACCACAATTCTGTGACTTTCACTTTAGTAACGGAGAGGGATAGGTGCGTGCAACAGGGCAAGGTTTACAATTGGGGGAAGGGTAAATACGATGTTGTCAGGCAAGAATTGAAGTGCATAAGTTGGGAACATAGGCTGTCAGGGAAGGGCACAAGTGAAATGTGGAACTTGTTCAAGGAACAGGTACTACGTGTCCTTGATATGTATGTCCCTGTCAGGCAGGGAAGAGATGGTCGAGTGAGGGAACCATGGTTGACAAGAGAGGTTGAATGTCTTGTTAAGAGGAAAAAGGAGACTTATGTAAGGCTGAGGAAACGAGGTTCAGACAGGGCGTTGGAGAGATACAAGATAGCCAGGAGGGAACTGAAGAAAGGGATTAGGAGAGCAAAGAGAGGGCATGAACAATGTTTGGCGGATAGGATCAAGGAAAACCCCAAGGCCTTTTACACATATGTGAGAAATATGAGAATGACTAGAGCGAGGGTAGGTCCGATCAAGGACAGTAGCGGGAGATTGTGTATTGAGTCTGAAGAGATAGGAGAGGTCTTGAACGAGTACTTTTCTTCTGTATTTACAAATGAGAGGGGCCATATTGTTGGAGGGGACAGTGTGAAACAGATTGGTAAGCTCGAGGAAATACTTGTTAGGAAGGAAGATGTGTTGGGCATTTTGAAAAACTTGAGGATAGACAAGTCCCCCGAGCCTGACGGGATATAACCAAGGAATCTATGGGAAGCAAGAGATGAAATTGCAGAGCCGTTGACAATGATCTTTCCGTCCTCACTGTCAACAGGGGTGGTACCAGGGGATTGGAGAGTGGCGAATGTTGTGCCCCTGTTCAAAAAAGGGACTAGGAATAACCCTGGGAATTACAGGCCAGTTAGTCTTACTTCGGTGGTAGGCAAAGTCATGGAAAGGGTACTGAAGGATAAGATTTCTGAGCATCTGGAAAGACACTGCTTGATTAGGGATAGTCAGCACGGATTTGTGAGGGGTAGGTCTTGCCTTACAAGTCTTATTGAATTCTTTGAGGAGGTGACCAAGCATGTGGATGAAGGTAAAGCAGTGGATGTAGTGTACATGGATTTTAGTAAGGCATTTGATAAGGTTCCCCATGGTAGGCTTCTGCAGAAAGTAAGGAGGCATGGGATAGTGGAAAATTTGGCCAGTTGGATAACGAACTGGCTAACCGCTAGAGGTCAGAGAGTGGTGGTGGATGGCAAATATTCAGCCTGGATCCCAGTTACCAGTGGCGTACCGCAGGGATCAGTTCTGGGTCCTCTGCTGTTTGTGATTTTCATTAATGACTTGGATGAGGGAGTTGGGAAGGGTGGGTCAGTAAATTTGCAGATGATATGAAGATTGGTGGAGTTGTGGATAGTGAGGAGGGTTGTTGTCGGCTGCAAAGAGACATAGATAGGATGCAGAGCTGGGCTGAGAAGTGGCAGATGGAGTTTAACCCTGAAAAGTGTGAGGTTGTCCATTTTGGAAGGACAAATATGAATGCGAATACAGGGTTAATGGTAGAGTTCTTGGCAATGTGGAGGAGCAGAGAGATCTTGGGGTCTATGTTCATACATCTTTGAAAGTTGCCACTCAAGTGGATAGAGCTGTGAAGAAGGTCTATGGTGTGCTCGCGTTCATTAACAGAGGGATTGAATTTAAGAGCCGAGAGGTGATGATGCAGTTGTACAAAACTTTGGTAAGGCCACATTTGGAGTACTGTGTACAGTTCTGGTCGCCTCATTTTAGGAAGGATGTGGTAGCTTTGGAAAAGGTGCATAGGAGATTTACCAGGATGTTGCCTGGAATGGAGAGTAGGTCTTACGAGGAAAGGTTGAGGGTGCTAGGCCTTTTCTCATTAGAACGGAGAAGGATGAGGAGCGACTTGATAGAGGTTTATAAGATGATCAGAGGAATAAATAGAATAGACAGTCAGAGACCTTTTCCCCAGGTGGAACAAAGCATTACAAGGGGACATAAATTTAAGGTGAATAGTGGAAGATATAGGGGGGATGTCAGAGGTAGGTTCTTTACCCAGAGAGTAGTGGGGGCATGGAATGCACTGCCTATGGAAGTAGTTGAGTCGGAAACATTAGGGACCTTCAAGCAGCTATTGGATAGGTACATGGATTACGGTAAAATGATATAGTGTAGATTTATTTGTTCTTGAGGGCAGCATGGTAGCATTGTGGATAGCACAATTGCTTCACAGCTCCAGGGTCCCAGGTTCGATTCCGGCTTGGGTCACTGTCTGTGCGGAGTCTGCACATCCTCCCCGTGTCTGCGTGGGTTTCCTCCGGGTGCTCCGGTTTCCTCCCACAGTCCAAAGATGTGCAGGTTAGGTGGATTGGCCATGATAAATTGCCCTTAGTGTCCAAAATTGCCCTTAGTGTCCAAAATTGCCCTTAGTGTTGGGTGGAGGTGTTGACTATGGGTAGGGTGCTCTTTCCAAGAGCTGGTGCAGACTCAATGGGCCGAACGGCCTCCTTCTGCACTGTAAATTCAATGATAATCTATGATTAATCTAGGACAAAGGTTCGGCACAACATCGTGGGCCGAAGGGCCTGTTCTGTGCTGTATTTTTCTATGTTCTATGTTTTATGTTCTATAAACCTCCCGTCCCTCATCCTGAACTTGTGACCCCCTCATAACCGACCCTTCAACTAAGGGAACAGCTGCTCCCTATCCACCCTGTCCATACCCCTCAGAAACTTGTACACCTCGATCATGTCATCCCTCAGTCTTCTCTGCTCCAGCAAAAATAACCCAGGCCTATCCAACCTCTCTATTGAGCTGTATATCTGTAAAAAGAAATGGTGCAAAGTAATGTATCTAATGTATAATTGGGTCTCTTGTTTAAATGTTAAGAAATGTGGTTGATTGTATTTAGGAAGTAATGGGGGATGTTAAGTAATGGGTTAAGAGACATTCCAATTAGTTGTCTCATTTATGTTAAGTATCCAATAATTGACACTGATATGTAAAGGGGCTTCAGGTGGCCTTTGTGTCAGGTGATGTGAAGATCGAGTTTTGTGCAGAGTCTGTTAAAGTGACATAAAGGGGCGCGATTCTCCACTCCCACGCCGGTTGGGAGAATTGCCAGGGCTGCCAAAATTTCCGGGGACGCCGGTCCGACGCACTCCCGCGATTCTCCCAAGCGGCGGGAACGGTCCGGTCGAGTTTCGCAGGCCGGAGAATCGCCGGAGACACCCAAAATGGCGATTCTCCGGCACCCCCGCGATTCTGAGGCCCGGATGGGCCGAGCGGCCAGGCCAAAACGGCAGCGTTCCCCCGGTGCCGTCCACACCTGGTCGCTACAGTCGTGGGCGGTGAGTGAACGCTGGGGGGGGGGCGGCCTGTGGGGGGGCGAGGGGGGATCCTGCACCGGGGGGTACCTTAAATGTGGGGTGGCCCGCGATCGGTGCCCACCGATCGTCGGGCCGTCCTCTCTGAAGGAGGACCTCCTTCCTTCCACCGCCCCGCAAGATCCGTCCCCCATCTTCTTGCGGGGCGGATTTGGACAGGACGGCAACCACGCATGCGCGAATTGGCGCCGGCCGCGTCATCTATGCGGCGCCGCTTTTACGCGGGCGACAATGCCTGGCGCGGGTAGATGACGCGGCCCCGATCCTGGCCCATTGTCAGGGCCTGAATCGGTCGGGACCGGGGACGTGAATCTCGACGGCGTTCACGACGGCGCGGCCACTTCGGCGTGGGGGTGGAGAATCCCGCCCAATGGTGTTTGTGAAAAGGAGCAGTACCTTTGACTCTTTATACAACAGCAGCTAAACGTCTAACATGGGAGGGGTGTTACGTATTTAAGTAATACATCCCTGTTGGTGGAGTGTCACGTGATCTGTAGTGACATCAGTAGAGAGTTTGCATGGCCCTCCACCTTGCATTGTATCAGCAACATCTCCTGAATAAACCTTGCAGCGTCTCTGGAAGAAACCCAGGTGAGTAGCACCTCCACACCTTTTCGCTTTGTGACGCATTGAGAATATAACACACATCTGGAGAGCAGGTTAGTCACCGTACCCCGACAGTCTCCGTGGTAACTGCTGGAGAGGCTGGCTTCCGAACCGAAGGATTTTAGCACCCCACAGCTCTACCTGTTTTGGGAAAGTTAATATTGGCCCTGCTCCTTATCTGTCTCTGAATAAAGCCAAGGAGACCACATACCTACCTAAAACCCAACAGGTTTGTTTCGAATCACTAGCTTTCGGAGCACTGCTCCTTCCTCAGGTGAATGAAGAGGTGGGTTCCAGAAACAAAAAAAAGACAAAGTCAAAGATGCAAGACGAGACTTTGAACGATACATTTCAAGCATCATAGAAATTAGAACATACAGTACAGAAGGAGGCCATTCGGCCCATCGAGTCTGCACCGACCCACTTAAGCTCTCACTTCCACCCTATCCCAATAACCCCTCCTAACCTTTTGGGCACTTTTTGGGCACTAAGGGCAATTTAGCATGACCAATCCACCTAACCTGCATATCTTTGGACTGTGGGAGGAAACCGGAGCACCCGGAGGAAACCCACGCAGACACGGGGAGGACGTGCAGACTCCGCACAGACAGTGACCCAGCGGGGAATCGAACCTCAACCTCAACCTGTTTTCCCACACCTAGTTTATTTCCTCTCCGAACTCTACCTGCCAGAATGTTTCTTCATACCTCTCTGCATTAGATGCCATGTGTCTGCCCACGTTACCAGTCTGTAAAGTCCTCCTGAAGGCTGTTACCTTCCCCCAGGTTGTGCTAATGTGCAAACTCTGACGTTACCTCTAACTGTGCACAGACTGATCTCTCCTTGAATGGTGATGGACTTGGCTATTGAGCAGAATTATGTCTGTTACCCACGCAGGAAGTATGTAACTGTGTGAAACAGCAATTGGATTCAGTGCTAATCCAACTCTCCTCAAGAACAAGCCGATGATTGTAATCTTATTAAACACTGTGGGGACATCTGATAGTATCATCACTGATATACGAGTAAAAGATTATCACTCCCTAATCACAGAGCCATCTCTGTCTCTTTGATTCCAACACAAAGTTGACTTTTGCCGTGAGATTTGACAGGAGATTGCCGACAATGGAGCAATCTGTCCACTCGCTTTTGCCTAATGAACAATGTGTCATTTTAGCTACAGTAGAATATTGACTATAAAGAAAGATTGAATAGTATCTTTCACAGCTTTGGCACATTTCAAAGTGCTTTACAGCCAATGAGGTATTTTTTTAAAGTGTGTTTATTGGTGTAAGATAGCAGCCAATTTCAGCAAAGCACGATGCCACAAAAAGCAATGATTTAAATAACCAAATAATTTGTTATTTTTAGCAATATAAGTACCAACACAGCCAAGACACTGGGGAGAACTTCCCACTCTTCTTCAAAATAGTGGTCAGGACAGGACAGACCAGGCTTCAGTTTAGCAGCACGTCGGAAAAATGGCTTCTCTGACAGCACAGCGCTCGCTCCAGAAAGCACAGGTGGTGTCTGCAATAGGATTTGAACCCATGTTCCGTTGAGCTTCATCTTCCTCAGTGGCTCAGTGGGTGGCACACTTGCTCTGTGGAAGAAGACACTGATGGGAGTAGTCTGTAGGCCTCCTAACAGTCGCTATATCATAGGATGGAGGATAAATCAGGAGATAATGAGCGCATGTATAAAAGGCAGTACTTTAATCGTGGGTGTCTTTAATCTTCATGTGGATTGGGAAAATCAAATTGCCAGAGGGAGCCACGGGGAAAAATTCATAGAGTATATTCAGGACAGTTTCCTCGAACAATATGTTGTGGATCCAAACAGGGATCAGGTTATTTTGGATTTGATAATGTGTACCTGGGCGGCACGGTAGCACAGTGGTTAGCACTGTTGCTTCACAGCTCCAGGGTCCCAGGTTCGATTCTGGCTTGGGCCACTGTCTGTGCGGAGTCTGCACGTTCTCCCCGTGTCTGCGTGGGTTTCCTCCGGGTGCTCCGGTTTCCTCCCACAAGTCCCGGAAGACGTGCTGTTAGGTAATTTGGACATTCTGAATTCTCCCTCCGTGTACCTAAACAGGCGCTGGAATGTGGCGACTAGGGGCTTTTCAAAGTAACTTCATTGCAGTATTAATGTGAGCCAACTTGTGACAATAAAGATTATTATTATTATGTAATGAAGCAGGTTTAATAAACAATCTCAGAGTAAAAGATCCCCGAGGAAACAGTGAGCATAACATGGTAGAATTTCGCTTTCCGTTTGAGTGAGAAAATTAGGTCAGAAACAATTGTGCTAAACTTAAATAAGGGTAATTACAAGGGAATGAGGGCAGACGTGGCTGGAATGGACTGGGGAAGGAGGTATGCAGGAAAGGCAGTTGACCAGCCATGGAGACATTTATGAAAATAGTTCATTACTCACAACAAAGATATATCCCAGTGAGGAAGAAGGATTCGAGAAGGGGATAAATCAACCATGGTTAACCAAAGAAGTGAAGGATAACTATTAACTGACAGAAAAAAAATACAATGTGGCAAAGATTAGTGATAAGGCAGAAGATGGCACTAAAATAGGT
This sequence comes from Scyliorhinus torazame, assembly GCF_047496885.1. Taxonomy (NCBI): domain Eukaryota; kingdom Metazoa; phylum Chordata; class Chondrichthyes; order Carcharhiniformes; family Scyliorhinidae; genus Scyliorhinus; species Scyliorhinus torazame. The sequence continues at coordinate 4,431,153 of NC_092709.1, forward strand.
GGGAAGGCAATTGGTGAGGGTCACAGAGGGATGTAGACAGGTGAGGTGAGTGAGCAATAACTTGGTAGATGGAATATCATGTAGGAAAATGTGAAGTTATGCACTTTGGTAGGAAGAATAAAGGAGCTGAATGGGAAAGACTGCAGAAAATTATAGCAGAGAGAGATTTGGAGTCCTCGTGCGTAAACTACAAAAAGCCAGCTTGCACGTTCAGTAGGTAATTGGGAAGACAAATGGAATGTTGGCCTTTACTTCAAAGACACATCAACTTCATACTCGCAGAATGCTTTCATCCACTGCAATTTGCATATCACCACAACCCATCCACAGTAGACACCACCTCCCTGGCCCTACACTCATCCTGGAGCCTCTCAACAACAATGATTCCTACATCAGATTCCTATTCATTGACTACAGCTCTGCCTTCAACACCATAATCCCAGCCAAGCTCATGTCAAACCTCCAAAACCTAGGACTTGGTTCCTCCCTCCTGACCCATAGGCCACAATCAGTAAGAATAAACAACAACACCTCCTCCACGATAGTCCTCAACACTGGGGACCTGAAAAGCTGCGTACTTAGCCCCCTACTATACTCCCTAAACTCGTAATGACTATGTGTCAAAATTTGGCTCCAACTCCATCTACAAGTTTGCTGATGACACGACTGTAGTGGGTCGGATCTTGAAAAACGATGAGTCAGAATACAGGAGGGAGATAGAGAACCTAGTGGAGTGGTGTAACGACAACAATCTCTCCCTCAATGCCAGCAAAACGAAGGAGCTGGTCATTGACTTCAGGAAGCAAAGTATCACACACCCTGTCTGCATCAATGGGGCCGAGGTGGAGATGGTTGACAGTTTCAAATTCCCATCACCCAATCTATCCTGGTCCACCCACGTCGACGCTACCACCAAGAAAGCACAACAGCGCCTATACTTCCTCAGGAAACTAAGGAAATTCGGCATATCCACATTGACTCTTGCCCATTTTTACAGATGCACCATAGAAAGCATCCTATTGGGCTGCATCACAGCCTGGTATGGCAACTGCTCGGCCAAAGACTATGAAACTACAGAGAGTCGTGAACATAGCCCAGTCCATCACACAAACCTGCCTCCCATCCATTGACTCCATCTACACCTCCCGCTGCCTGGGGAAAGCGGGCAGTATAATCAAAGATCCCTCCCACCCGGCTTACTCGCTCTTCCAACTTCTTCCATCGGGCAGGAGATACAGAAGTCTGAGAACACGCACTAACTGATTCAAAAACAGTTCCTTCCCGCTGGCCAATCCACCTACCCTGCACATCTTTGGGCTGTGGGGGCGAAACCCACGCAAACACGAGGAGAATGTGCAAACTCCACACGGACAGTGACCCAGAGCCGGGATCGAACCTGGGACCTCGGCGCCGTAAGGCAGCAATGTCGGCCACTGCGCCACCCCACTCTGCATGCTTCACCCGATGTTTGTGTCAATGTATTTACATTGTGTATTAATCGTAGGTCTTATGTTTGGAGCGATCTGTCTGGACTGTACGCAGAACAATACTTTTCACCGTACTTCGGTACACGTGACAATAAATCAAATCAACGGGAATTAAGTGCAAAAATAGGGAAGTCCTGGTAAAACTATACAAAGCACACATTAGACCAAACCTGGAATACTGGGAACAGTTTTGGTCCCCTTATCCAAGGAAAGATATCCTGTCTTTGGAGGCAGTCCAGAGAAGGTTCACTGGCTTGATCCCGGGTAAATTGTGTCAGGGATCCAGGGCTAGATTGCTCAGTCTGACTAAGAGTAAGGCAGCCCGCATTGCATTCGCTTTGTTAATAGCCCACAGGCGGATTCTATCAACTTGGAGTTCCCCCAAACCACCCACTGCTTCATCCTGATTAGAAGACAAAATGTCTTTTCTTCACTTGGAGAGGTGTAAATATACCAAAAGCGGATCTACTGAGAAACGTTATTGTCTATGGCAATCTTTTGTTTCTTTCTTTAACCAAATAATTACTGCTGATTGTTCATTTAAATTGCCTTTTTTTTTGCAAAGGCGATGTTTGCTTGTTTGTTTACTGGGGGAGGGAGCTGTGTCAATGCACTGAATTCTACTTTGGTTCTCTGTTCCTTATTTCTTTTTGAAATCCAATAAAAATATATTTTTTTAATTACAGTGACAGCACTTCAAAATATTTTCTTGGCTGTGAAGCGCTTTGGGATATCTGGAAGTTCTAAAGGTGATGTGGATGGAAATCAATGTCTCTCTGTGCTTTGTTTCAAAGTAAATTAATTGCAAACATTGTGAGATTTACGGGTTGTTTTATTCTTGTTATTTAAGGATTGGCTGGGCCAGCCTCGCAGTCTCCTGTGTCCACAGCCTGGCCAGGTCTGGGTGAATACCCAAACAGGTGCCAGAGAGTGGCGACTAGGGGCTTTTCACAGTAACTTCATTGCAGTGTTAATGGAAGCCTACTTGTGACAATAATAAAGATTATTATGAAGCTCTCCAATGTCGGCTCAATGCACAAATCTGAAAACTAACTGCACAATGCAACCTTGGAATTCAAAAGTAAGGCTCCTCATATCCCCTGCTGTGTCGGAGCGCAGAGCTGGAGGAACAAATACAAGTAATGATGTACTGATAAAGGCAATCTCTGCATAATTCAACAGAAAACAACCCTCAGAGGGGGTAATTAATCACATGTGAAGCTTCTCCCATTCCACAAACAGCAGTGATCACTCCAAATGTGAACAATCAGGAAACCAATGTTACCTGTAGACGTGTAGAGCACAGACTGTCGGAATGTTTCATGGCTGAGCTCGGAATTAAACTGCTTTCTTACATGTGTCAGCTGACACTGTCCAAAAGCACGAGTGTGATATCCTGTTTCCATTTCATGCAGGTTAGACAGACTGACCAGTGTTTGCGGAGCTCTGCGATTGACAAGTGTGGTTCACTTAACTTCAAATTCTCAATATCAACAACAACATTCATTTCTATTTCCATACCACCTTTTAATAAAACATCTCACAGTGCTTCACAAAAGCTATTATCTCACAGATTTACACGCTGAGCCAGGTAAGGTTATCTGGGGCGTCATTCTCCGACCCCCCGCCGGGTCGGGAATCGCCGGGAGCTGCCGTGAATCCCGCCCCCGCTGGTTGCCGAAGTCTCCGGTACCGAATATTCGGCGGGGGCGGGAATCGGGCCGTGCCGGTTGGCGGGCCCCCCCGCTGGATTCTCCGGCCCGGATGGGCCGAAGTCTCGCCGATAAAGTGCCTGTCCCGCCGGCGTGGATTAAACCACCTTTTGAACGGCGGAACAAGGCGGCGTGGGCGGGCTCCGGGGTACTGGGGGGGCGCGGGGCGATCTGGCCCCGGGGGGTGCCCCCACGGTGGCCTGGCCCGCGATCGGGGCCCACCGATCCGCGGGCGGGCCTATGCCGTGGGGGCACTCTTTCCCTTCCGCCTCCGCCACGGTCTCCACCATGGCGGAGGCGGAAGAGACTCCCTCCACTGCGCATGCGCGGGAAACTGTCAGCGGTCGCTGACGCTCCCGTGCATGCGCCGCCCCGATATGTCATTTCCGCGCCAGCTGGTGGGGCAACAAAGGCCGTTTCCGCCAGCTGGCGGGGCGGAAATCCCTCCGGCGTCGGCCTAGCCCCTCAATGTTGGGGCTCGGCCCCCAAAGATGCGGAGCATTCCGCACCTTTGGGGTGGCGTGATGCCCGTCTGATTGGCGCCGTTTTGGGCGCCAGTCGGCGGACATCGCGCCGTTTGGGGAGAATTTCGTCCCAGATGACCAAAGTTTCGATCCAAGGGATTGATTTTCAGACGTGTCTTAAAAGGAGAAAAATTAGGTCAGATTTCTCGGGCACCGTATTAGATTTTAGATTTGTGACCACTGGTTTTAGATTCCTCCATGAAACCCAAACCAGAATCTGGGTGAGGCACGATCAATTGAAATGAAATGAAATGAAAATCACTTATTGTCACAAGTAGGCTTCAAATGAAGTTACTGTGGAAAGCCCCTAGTCGCCACATTCCGGCGCCTGTTTGGGGATGCTGTTACGGGTTTGGCTGGAGACAAAGTTGAATTCAAACTGAGGCTTTATTAGTATCAGATGTGTGGCCTCCTACAGCAGCTGGTGAAATGGCTGCGAGCTGGAGGCCACGCATATTTATAACCCGGCTCCTGGGCGGAGCTAGCATGCAGGGGCCCAGGTGAACCTGTAGTGCCGGTTCTACCGTACAACTCTTAATATAAGAACACAGTGGTTTCCCACACTGGTTCTGCCCCATTTTCTTTCCAAAGAGGCCTCCTCTGCCACCTCTACAACTGTCTCAGATCTCTGCACTCCTCCAGTTCTGGCTCCTGCGGTATCCCCAATTTGAAATCACTCCACCATTGGTGGCCGTGTATTCAGTTGCCTGAGCCCCAAGTTCTGGAATTCCCTCCCCGAATCTCTGCCGCGCTCTCCTCCTTTAAGATGCTCATTTAAGTTGACCTCCTTGTCCAGGTTTTATCACCTGTTCCAATATCTCTTTCTATGGGTCAGGTTCACATTTTCTTTGCTAGTGCTCCTGTCAAGTGCTTGGAACATCTCATTACATTAAAGTGCTACATAAGTGCAGGTTGTTGTTGTCGGTGTGATTCCATTGAAGAGTTTTGAAAGGCCCCAAATCTTCAGGAGAGTGAAGGCAATCAATCTCAGAGAGCATTGATTCCCATTCATCATTAATATTGAACAACAAAGCACCTGCCGACGCTTCAGGCCTTGCGGTTCTTTCTATCCTGGTTTATGCATCAATGTCTCGGTAGGATTTTTTCTGGACCCAATCTAATTTTGAATGCTGAATGGCCATGGAGGACAAACAACTGCACAGGACACTATGATCTACTTTGCCCAGTAAAGAATTAAATTAAAGTTAATAGGGAAACACCGCTGGAACCCATGGAACCATTTCATTCCCCCCACAGCATTGTGAGGTCAACAGGCCCAGCCTAAGCTGTGGTGTCCAAGGGTTTTGGACATCAAACAACCAAATTATTATAGTTATAACTTGTTCCTTCACCTCTGGGATATCAGTTTGAATCGAGACAAAATCTCCTCAACCGCAGAAGGTGTAACACCTGCCCTGTTACCTTCTCCCCGCTCAAGGCCCCAAACACTCCTTTCAGATGAAGCAGCGTTTGACTTGCACCTCCTCCAATCTGGTCGACTGTATTTGCTGTTCCCAATGCAGGGTCCTCTACATTGGGGAAACTAAACACAGACTGGGCAACCATTTTGGGGAACACCTTCGCTCCGTCTGCAAGCATGACCCTGGTAGGACAATGAAGGTAGCATTAGGGATTTATATTTGTGTTGTTAAAGATTAGAAATAAAGGGCAGGATCTACAGGAAAGCAGCACGGTGCAATACAACCCGGGGATCCCAGGAGATCTCACCTCCGGAATCTACCCTGCTCGCATCGCCTCGCGAGATCCAATACAATCTTGCAAGACGTCATGATGCGAATCCTGCCCATTGTGGGCGGGATCACTTTCTAGCAACTCTGCATATTATAGTGAGACAGCTCGTCACACTCAAATATGCATTCCCGAGATCTACCCAAGGAATGGGTAACTCCCTCGCCTTGGAGACCTCGGGCATGTGCCATTGTGGTCTCCACAAATGGTAACCAGGCAGAACAGCCAGACCTGCGCTACGTACAGTAACACCGAGAGTACCACAAACCTGATAACCAGGGTTTTGCCCGCAATGGAGAGGGAGCGCTGCTCCCATTACCCGACCCTGTGCCACAGCAGTCACCCGGGCCATCTTCAAATTCATCTGGAGATCCAAGATGGACCGTGTCCGAAGGGACACCATGTACAAACCTCTGGAGAAGGGAGGGCGGAACGTACCCAACGTCTCCCTCATCCTGTTGGCCACCTTTGTGTGCAGCTGCATCAAGCTGTGCGTGGACCCCCGGTATGCAAACACCAAGTGTCACGACATACTGAGGTTCTACCTGTCCCCGGTGTTACGACGGATGGGCCTGGCCTCATTGCCGCGGAACCCTCCAAGTAGTTGGACCGTACCATACCACCTCGTTGAAACATTTTTGAAGGAAAACACCTTTGACCACAAGGCAATGAAGCAGTGGTCAGTACGTAATGTCCTCGAGGCCATCAGGGGAAAAGAGACTGTGGAGGACATTGGATGGCTCCCTGAGCAGACTGTCAGAGTCATCTGGCAGAATGCCTCATCACCAGAACTTTCAAACAAGCACCAAGACCTAGCTTGGCTGGTGGTGAGAAGGGCCCTCCCTGTCAGGTTCTTCATGCACACCCGAAGGCTCTGCGCCAATGCACGCTGCCCTCGGAGTGGCTGTGGGGGGAATGAGAAGGTCACCCACCTCCTTGTGGAATGTGCCTTTGCAAAGAAGGTCTGGAGAGAGATGCAGTGATACTTGTCAAGGTTCATCCCGAGCAGCTCTGTGACACAGGACTCTGTGCTCTACGGACTGTTTCTAGGGACACACACCAAGACAAACATCAACTGCTGCTGGAAGGTCATCAACTCGGTGAAAGACGCTCTTTGCTCTGCCCGAAACTTGCTGCTCTTCCAGTGCAAAGAATTGTCCTCGACCGAGTGTTGCAGACTGGCACAATCCAAGGTCCAGGACTACGTGCTGAGGGACGCACTCAAGCTTGGGGCAGCTGCCGCCAAGGCGCAATGGGGAAAGACCACTGTGTAAGGTCTTACCAGCAAATGTACACCGAGGGGTGGGTAACAGTGTAAACCCCCCTCGGTCTGGGCCACCAACACTCCAATGTATAAAACAAACATGACAATGTAAATGTTTAAGAAGGAATTGTAACGTAAACAGCGACATGTGTGTAATGTTATCAAAATTGAATGGAAGTCAAGGGAATGTGTAACTCTGATGGAAATGTACAGTCAAGACAATTCGAAATGTTCTGTAATGTTTATGATAGATTTTATGAATAAAGTAAATTTTTTGATAAAGAAAAACAAAACAGGCAGAACGACACTTGTCGGGTACTCCCAGGGGATTGGAGGGCCGCAGCTGCATGCCCTCTCGGCAGGGTGTACCCTGACACTGCCAAGGTGCCTAGGTGTGCACTGCCAGGGTGCCAAACTGGCATTTTTTGCACGGGGATGATTGGGATGTGTCCTGCGCGGGCGTGAGAGTGTGTGCAGGGTGGGACCCAGGGACCTCCTTATTGGGGGTTGGCAGAGTGGAATAGCGTAGTCGGGGAAGGAGGGGAATGGGAGGGGGTGGTGAGCTGACGGACAAGTCCTCATCCTATGAGAATCTGTTTGGGGATGAGGGCCTCCCTGGTCCTCGGGACATGCTGGACCCTCGTTGCCGCCTGTCATCCATCCTCCATCTCCTCTTGCTGGTCCTCTGCAGGCCCGTCCTCCATCCCCTCCGGATTGACCTCCTCCTCAGATGAGGCTGCATGTCCCGCCTCCCCCTCGCCCTGTATGTCACCCTGCTGCTGTGCCAGGTTGTGGAGGGCACAGCAGACCACCACAAAGCGGGCGACCCTCTGAAGGGGGTACTGCAGGGCACCACCAGACAGGCCCAGGCATCGGAACCCCATTTTGAGCAGGCCGATACACTGCTCAAGGTCACAGCCTGGGCCTCGAAATATTGGGTCCCCGCCTAAATATCCGGCCTCATCAGCCAGGACTTCAGCGGGTACCCCTTATCCCCCAAGAGCCAACCCGTCATCCTGGGGTGGTCCTCGATGACCCCAGGGACCTCAGAGTGTCCCAGGATGTAGCTGTCATGCACACTCCCGCGGGAGTAGTGGTTGTATACCAGTTAAACATTCAGGGAGTGGAACCCCTTCATGTCAGTGAAGGTTGCTCCCTGATGCCCTGGTGTGTCCGCAAGGCGACATGTATGCCATTACCCCCTGGAGCTGGGGCATCCTGGCGATGGCAGAGAATCCTGCAGCCCGGGCATCTTGTGGGCCTGGTCCAGCTCAATGTTGATAAAGTCTGCTGCCCGGGCATACAGGGTACCTGTGACCTCACGGATGCACTTGTGGGCTGCAGCTTGTGAAATGCCGCACAAGTCCCCACTTGAGCCCTGGAATAAGGTTCATAGCTGCGGTGACCTTCACGGCCACTGGGAACGGGTGTAGAATGGCTCTGTCCTGGAAATGTTTGGTGGGACAGACAGGCAGCAGCTGTAGTTGCCCCTGTTATGGGTCTCCACAATATTGAAAGGTGGCTTGAAGGCCTCATGGATGAAAAGCCCTTCACCCCACCCCGTAGCCCCCCAGCGAGGGGTAACCCCTAACCTGGAACGCTTCAGCACCAAACCAAGCCCAACCCCCTCGAGGGATCCAACATCCACCCAGACACGGGGACATCAGCTCCGGTGCCCTTGAGCTCCATTCCAGAAAATGGAAATGGTTGCTCCCCTCCTCATGGATTTTAGTAAGGCATTTGATAAGGTGCCCCATGGTAGGCTTATGCAGAAAGTAAGGAGGCATGGGATAGTGGGAAATTTGGCCAGTTGGATAACAAACTGGCTAACCGATACAAGTCAGAGAGTGGTGGTGGATGGCAAATATTCAGCCTGGATCCCAGTTACCAATGGCGTACCGCAGGGATCAGTTCTGGATCCTCTGCTGTTTGTGATTTTCATTAATGACTTGGATGAGGGAGTTGAAGGGTGGGTCAGTAAATTTGCAGATGATATGAAGATTGGTGGAGTTATGGATAGTGAGGAGGGCTGTTGTCAGCTGCAAAGAGACATAGATAGGATGCAGAGCTGGGCTGAGAAGTGGCAGATGGAGTTTAACCCTGAAAAGTGTGAGGTTGTCCATTTTGGAAGGACAAATATGAATGCGGAATACAGGGTTAACGGTAGAGTTCTTGGCAATGTGGAGGAGCAGAGAGATCTTGGGGTCTATGTTCATACATCTTTGAAAGTTGCCACTCAAGTGGACAGAGCTGTGAAGAAGGCCTATGGTGTGCTAGCGTTCATTAACAGAGGGATTGAATTTAAGAGCCGTGAGGTGATGATGCAGCTGTACAAAACCTTGGTAAGGCCACATTTGGAGTACTGTGTACAGTTCTGGTCGCCTCATTTTAGGAAGGATGTGGAAGCTTTGGAAAAGGTGCAAAGGAGATTTACCAGGATGTTGCCTGGAATGGAGAGTAGGTCTTACGAGGAAAGGTTAAGGGTGCTAGGCCTTTTCTCATTAGAACGGAGAAGGATGAGGGGCGACTTGATAGAGGTTTATAAGACGATCAGGGGAATAGATAGAGTAGACAGTCAGAGACTTTTTCCTCGGGTGGAACAAACCATTACAAGGGGACATAAATTCAAGGTGAATGGTAGAAGATATAGGGGGGATGTCAGAGGTAGGCTCTTTACCCAGAGAGTAGTTGGGGCATGGAATGCACTGCCTGTGGAAGTAGTTGAGTCGGAAACATTAGGGACTTTCAAGCAGCTATTGGCTAGGTATATGGATTACGGTAGAATGATATAGTGAAGATTAATTTATTCTTAAGGGCAGCATGGTAGCATTGTGGATAGCACAATTGCATCACAGCTCCAGGGTCCCAGGTTCGATTCCGGCTTGGGTCACTGTCTGTGCGGAGTCTGCACGTCCTCCCCGTGTCTGCGTGGGTTTCCTCCGGGTGCTCCGGTTTCCTCCCACAGTCCAAATATGTGCAGGTTAGGTGGATTGGCCATGATAAATTGCCCTTAGTGTCCAAAATTGCCCTTAGTGTTGGGTGGGGTTACTGGGTTATGGGGATAGGGTGGAGGTGTTGACCTTGGGTAGGGTGCTCTTTCCGAGAGCCGGTGCAGACTCGATGGGCCGAATGGCCTCCTTCTGCACTGTAAATTCTATGATAATCTATGATTAATCTAGGACAAAGGTTCGGCACAACATCGTGGGCCGAAGGGCCTGTTCTGTGCTGTATTTTTCTATGTTCTATGTCCTCAGATCCCCTGAGCAGCCATTGCGCCAGCTTCACGTATTGAACAAGGAGTACTGAACGACACCCGCGTGATTTCTTGCTGGGGAACCGGCTGATTCCAGGAGGCCATTGCTTTCAGCTTTAATCTAGCTAATGAGATGGAAATTAATGCAAATGAGGGTTAATGATATGCTCCCCACCTTTGGGCGAGATCCGGAACTCGCTATCGGGAGCAGTCTGGTTAAACAGCGAACTGATTGGCGCCCAGTGCCAATCGTGACTTTGGTGTTTTCCTGCTATTTAACCAGCGCGCCCATGCATCCGCGCTGGGTAAACGCAGTGGTTAAATCGCGGCCAGAGATAACGAGCCGGATTCTCTGCTCCTGAGCCTCCGCTCCGTGCCGTTCGCTGGCGGTGGTATTCCATCTTCCTGCCACTTGTCAATGGGATTTCCCATTGAAGCCGCCCCCCCCCCCCCACGCTGCTGGGAAACCTGAGGGGGGGGGGGGTGCATTGCCGGCAGGAAATGAGATCCCGCCGGAGAATTCTGATCAACATTGAACAAAACAAATGAATGAACTGTGTTTTTCCCAGCATTGTTTTGGTTATATTTCAGATTTGCAGTCTCGGCAGAATTTTGCTGTATTGTGATATGGTTACATCAGAGTTAGCAATGGAGCAACAAATGGGGACTGGACACGAGACCCTCCTCCTCTCAAACTCACATTCCGGGGCAGCGCTGCGATACTTTGATCAGGAAATCTGATAAAACTGGTCTAGCTGCTCAGACTCTGACTGCTGCTTTAGGTCGAGAATGGATATTGGCAAATGGACATTTGCTGCCTCGAATGCTCGCCAATTAATCTGCCAATAAAATACTAAATTACACAGATGTTGGCCCATTAACAGCTAGCACGAACAGACAATCTAATTGTACTGATAAGGCAGCCAAAGTGTTACAATAAACAGATGCATTGTCACATGTAAAACCCATGATAATCTTCTGTTTCCCATTGAGATAATTGTATGCGATGGTAATATAATTGTACATCTTGGTAATCCTTGTAATGACGAGGGATCAACAGGTAAGCAGATCAGGGTGACTGCGAAAGAGGGCATCCTGAAGCACTCCGACAGGATGGCTGGTGTGTGATACGGACGAAGATGTTCACCGACACAGTAAGATCTGCAACTCAGAGACTGGAATTTGGGTTGCCAACTCTGCAACCCAGGCTTGGAGTCTCCAGTAACTAATGGACTTGCTTTTCTATAGCACCTTCCAATAACTCAGGAAACCTTATTATTGTTCTGCCCTTCAGATGTAGTCACTATTGTAACGTAGCAAACTGAGCAGCAAATTTGTGCATGGCAAGATCCCACGATAGCAATATGCTAGCACCAGATTGTCAGCTTTCAATGATATTGATTAATATTGGCCGGGGCACACAGGGAACTCCTGTTCTCCCTTGTACTGCTCTCATGGCATCTTTTACATCCAGATAAGGGTTACGTATTTCATTCAGAGATATCCACTCTGACGGTGCAGCACTCCCTCAGTACTGACCCTCTGACAGTGCAGCACTCCCTCAGTACTGACCCTCTGACAGTGCAGCACTCCCTCAGTACTGACTCTCTGACAGTGCAGCACTCCCTCAGTACTGACCCTCTCACAGTGCAGCACTCCCTCAGTACTGACCCTCTGACAGTGCAGCACTCCCTCAGTACTGACCCTCTGACAGTGCGGCACTCCCTCAGTACTGACCCTCTGACAGTGCGGCACTCCCTCAGTACTGACCCTCTGACAGTGCAGCACTCCCTCAGTACTGACTCTCTGACGGTGCAGCACTCCCTCAGTACTGACCCTCTGACAGTGCAGCACTCCCTCAGTACTGACCCTCTGACAGTGCGGCACTCCCTCAGTACTGACCCTCTGACAGTGCAGCACTCCCTCAGTACTGACCCTCTGACAGTGCGGCACTCCCTCAGTACTGACCCTCTGACAGTGCGGCACTCCCTCAGTACTGACCCTCTGACAGTGCAGCACTCCCTCAGTACTGACTCTCTGACGGTGCAGCACTCCCTCAGTACTGACCCTCTGACAGTGCAGCACTCCCTCAGTACTGACCCTCTGACAGTGCGGCACTCCCTCAGTACTGACCCTCTGACAGTGCAGCACTCCCTCAGTACTGACCCTCTGACAGTGCAGCGCTCCCTCAGAACTGACACTCTGACAACGCAGCACTCCTTCAGTCCTGACCCTCTGACAGTGCAGCACTCCCTCAGTACTGACCCTCTGACAGTGCAGCACTCCCTCAGTACTGACCCTCTGACAGTGCAGCACTCCCTCAGTACGGACTCTCTGACAGTGCAACACACCCTCAGTACTGACCCTCTGGCAGTGCAGCACTCCCTCAGTACTGACCCTCTGACAGTGCAGCACTCCCTCAGTACTGACCCTCTGACAGTGTAGCACTCCCTCAGTACTGACCCTCTGACAGTGCAGCACTCCCTCAGTATTGGCCTTCCGACAGTGGGGCACTTCCTCAGTACTGATCCTCTGACAGTGCAGCACTCCCTCAGTACTGACCCTCTGACAGTGCAGCACTCCCTCAGTACTGACCCTCTGACAGTGTAGAGCTCCCTCAGTACTGACCCTCTGACAGTGCAGCACTCCCTCAGTACTGAGCTCTGACAGTGCAGTACTCCCTCAGTACTGACCCTCTGACAGTGCAGCACTCCCTCAGTACTGACCCTCCGACAGTGCAGCACTCCCTCAGTACTGACCCTCTGACAGTGCAGCACTCCCTCAGTACTGACCCTCTGACAGTGCAGCGCTCCCTCAGTACTGACCCTCTGACAGTGCAGCACTCCCTCAGTACTGACCCTCTGACAGTGCAGCACTCCCTCAGTACTGACCCTCCGACAGTGGGGCACTTCCTCAGTACTGACCCTCTGACAGTGCAGTGCTCCCTCAGTACTGACCCTCTGACAGTGCAGCACTCCCTCAGTACTGACCCTCTGACAGTGCGGCACTCCCTCAGTGTTGAACCTCTGACAGTGCAGATAATGAAGTAGTCCATGTCCAAATACAGCAAATCTTGGGCTGACAAGTGACAAGTTACATTTGCGCCACACAAGTGCCAGGCATTGACCATCTCCAATAAAAGAGGATTTAACCATCACCTCTTGACATTCAATGACATTACCATCATTGAACCCCCCACTATCAACATCCTGGGGTTACTATTGACCAGAAACTGAACTGGACTCGCCACATTAATACTGTGGCTACAAAAGCAGGTCAGAGGCTGGGATTCCTGCGGTGGGTAATTCACCTGCTGATCCCCCAAAGCCCGTCCACCATCTACAAGACAGCAGTCAGGAATGTAATGGAATACTCTACACTTGCCTGTGTAATGAATATAAGAAATTGTCATACTTTATAATTTGTACTTTTGTAGTAATATTTTTAAAACCTAAGTTAAATGCTGCTGGAGGTGTGATTGAAAGTGAGATAATCAGTGATTGTTGCAAGGGAATTGTTTTGCTGATAGATATTAAAAACATTTTACCTGTTTGCAGATAGAGGGCTAATGCAATGTTGCAACATTTTGAGCCTGGCTAAACAAATCAAGGCACATCTTGTAACAGGTGACAAAAGAATGTTGTGTGCTTTGAGTGCAGCTGGTGTAGTTAAAGGGAAGGGCCAGATCTGTCTGGACAAAGGAGTTACTTCCAGTGCTCTGAGCTGAGCATAAGATTTTCAGCTAGATCTTAAACAAACAATTTCTCTCTCCAAGGACTGCACACCAAGATAAGCAAGTAAAGTTGGCTGTTAACTTTATACATAAATGGTATTTGAAATATACAGGTTGCTGAATTGGAATGTAGAGGCAGTTTTCAGGACCCAAGTTAGGATGTTGTAACTGCTAACTGTAAAATGTCTTTGTTGCTAGTTCTGTGTTCAAATTGAAGTCTGTTTTATTATAAAAGCTGTCTGCTGGTCAGTGTTATCACTCCTGTGGCGCAGTAACATTTCCTCAAAGTTTTAACAAATGCAAATAGTTTGGTTTTAATCCAGGATCTTAACCAAAATTGGGGTTCCCGTACTTTGTGTACCACTAGGGATGAGTACAGCTCCGACAACACTCAAGAAGCTCAATGTCATCCAGGGCAAAGCAGCCCACTTGATTGCTCCTCCATCCACAAACATTCAAACCCTCTGCCACCGACGCACAGTGGCAGTCGTCTGTATCGTCTGCAAGATGCACTGCAGTAACTCACCAAGGCTCCTTCAACAGTACCTTCAAACCCATGCCCACTAGAAGGACATGGCTAGCAGATACCTGGGAACGCCACCACCTGCAGATTCCCCTCCAAGCCACAAGCCATCCTTCACTACAACTGGGTCAAAATCCTGGAGGTCACTCCCTAACAGCACAGTGGGTGTACCTACACCCCAGGGACTACAGTGGTTCAAGAGGGCATCTCACCACCACTTTCTGAAGGGCTATCAGAGATGGACAACAAATGCTGCTCTAACCAGTGACGTCCATATCCTGTAAATTATTATCCTTTTTAATTGCAATGCTGCTTTCTAAAATTATTCATGTGTGAATTGCTATGGAAATGGAATTTCCATTAAAATTTACCTTTTCACCTTACACATCCCCCATTTATGATTCCATCTCATGGTGTCATCACTCCATTGATGCCAGTTTTTCAATAAAATCTCCCTGTGCATTTATACTTTGATATAAACACAATATTTATTAGGCACAAACACAACAGTTAAACCTTTAAAAAAAATTTAGAGTACCCAATTCATTTTTTCCAATTAAGGGGCAATTTATCGTGGCCAATCCACCTACCCTGCACATCTTTGGGTTGTGGGGGTGAGACCCATGCAGACACGGGGAGAATGTGCAAACTCCACACGGACAGTGACCCAGGGCCGGGACACAACAGTTAAACCTGATGACAACCCTCCCCCCATTTCCATCCATGTGCATTTCCTTGGTTAACAGGCAAGGGGTGAACTTTGTACAAACACGGCAGATTTATGATTGATCCATTACCTTGCCCCCCCTAAAGAATCACCCCCACCAACCCACCTCCACAAACCACCATCCCCATTAACCCCTCCCCCCTCTCCATACCCCATCCTTGCCCCAAAACAACACCAATCTGGTTTAGCTGAATAAACTGTGCACAGAGACTGGGACTGTCCTGCTCAGAATGGCATCGAGCTGAATTTTAACACCGGGTGGAGGGTGGGGTATTCCAACGCCCCCACCCCCCCATTCCGCCACTACCCCCCCACCCCCCCCCCCCCCCCCCCCACTAAACCCCCCCTCCCATCCCGCTGAGTTTTCCAGCTGTGAAGCTGGCTCACCATTGGAAACTAGTGGGATCTCCCTATCCCACTGATATCTACGATGTTTTGCGTGACTCGCCTGCCCGGCCAAGGGGTCGACGGGTCGCGGAGAGTGGGTGGCCTTCAACAGGACCTGAGGATGCCGCTAATGGGAAGGACAGGAAGATCCCACCGTATACTCCGTTTCACCAACAATTGCATCGGCTGTTTCGTTGCTCAATGCAGGGGTACAAAGCTTTGCGTTAACAAACTTACTGTTGTGCTCAGCCCGGTCATCAGGTCCAAGGGTCTGGAAAGCACCAAATCCACTGGGAGGTAGCGAGTTTCGGAGAGATTGAGTGAGGAGCTGATCCAGTTGATCCTTGGAGTTGATCTGGAATGCCTAGAGCGACAAACAAATGCAACGAAGACTGAGGGTCACAAATCCATTGCTCAGGAATTCTCTGCAGAACCCAGTACGATATCTACCTGACTTGCCAACAATCCAGCTGCAAAATCAACCCATAATGGAGGTTACTCCCATCATTATTCCCAGAAATAATGGAACTAGGGAACAGGAGAATCTCTTTAATCCCTTGAGTTGGCTCCACCATCCATTCTGATCTTGGCTGCCCTGCAACTTCACTCCATCCATAACCTGAACACCCTTCATCCATAATTCGCTACAGTCTACCAGGGGCCAGATACAACAGACATCTATCCACTTCAAATCTTGAAGACTCCAAATGATCACCAGCATCAATAAATTTGTGGGAGAAAGTGAATCCGAGATTTGCGCAGCCTTTTATGTGAATAAGTGCCTCCTGACATCATACAGGGAGAGGCTGGCTTTTAATCTTCTGCCCAGGGGGAGTAGTGGGTAGCGACTTGGTGACAGCTCTGTGAACTCGGGGTGTGTGGTATTATAGGTATTACGGTACCTGACAGGCTAAAGCACTATTGGTGGAAACTGTATGCTTTCTATTGGCTAGAGTGTATGGTAGCTCCGCCCTGCTAGGCGGTGTACAAGAGCCCGTGCCGCCCCAGCAGCCCTCATTCTGTACCTGAGCTGCTGGGGGAAACATCTAGCTTATTAAAGCCTTCAGTTGGACTACAACCTCGCTTTAGTGGTCACTGATCGTTTAATAAGCTAGTTTTTTAAGAAGAAAGGATGGAGCTCCGAATCAAGCCGGAGTGTCTGCAACTCAGCCCCCACGCGGCGAACTCAGCGGCAATCTTTAAGCACTGGCTGGCGTGTTTTAAAGGGTATCGCGAGACGGCCGAAAACGCACCCACGGGAGAGCAGAAACTGCACGTCCTGCACTCAAGGTTGAGCCCGGAGATTTACATCCCCATCGAGGAAGCGGAAGACTTCGATGCAGCAATTGAGCTGCTAAAAGGACACTATATTCGCCCGGTAACCAGGTCTACGCCCGGCACCTGCTTGCAACAAAGCGACAGACCCCTGGGGAATTCTACCGTGCACTCCTGGTGCTGGGAAGAAGCTGCGGCTGCCCGTAAGTTTTGGCGAGCGAACACACGGAACACTTAGTCCGGGATGCTTTCGTGGCAGGTATGCTATCGTTACAAATCCGCCAGCGCCTGTTAGAGAAGGAAACCCTGGGTCTCAGGGAGGCACGGGCCCTTGCAGGCTCCCTGGAGGTGGCCTCCAGGAACGCCCGCGCCTACATTCCCGACCGCGCGGCAGCCCCCGGGCAGTGTGGAACCCCGCCGCGGCCGACCCCAAGACTTCTCCCGTTCCCCCACAGGCCTGCGCTGCAAGGCGGCCTGGCAAACCCGAGGGGCCCCGCTGCTACTTTTGCGGGCAGGCCAAGCACACCCGCCAGCGCTGCCCGGCCCGCGCATCCACCTGCAGAGGGATGTGGCAAAAAGGGCCATTTCGTGGGGGTATGTCAGGCCCGAGCGGTGGCCGCGGTCTCCAGCGGCGAATGCGGACCACAACCACAAACTTCTCCACGGGCCACGTGCGGCCAGCAGTCACCGCCACCTCCATATCCCAGAGCCACGTGTGGACCCTGGGCGCCGCCATCTTGTTCCGCGGACGCCACGTTGGAGGGATGGGCGCCACCATTTTGTGCACCCCCGGCCATGTGCGACCAATGAGAGACGCCATCTTGGATGAACCCCCAGGACCCCAGCTCGGCCGACCACACAGTGCCCGAACAGAACTCTCAACGACTGCGATTGGCCTCGGTGACTCTGGATCAGTCTCGGCCTCGAACACTCGCAACCGCTACGCTGACCGTTTTCATCAACGGGCACGAGACGTCCTGCCTAATCGACTCTGGGAGCACGGAGAGCTTCATACACCCCACACGGTAAGGCGCTGTTCCCTCCTCATCCACCCCGTTAATCAAAAAATCTCACTGGCCTCCGGTTCCCACTCAGTGGAGATAAAGGGATTTTGTGTAGCAAACCTCACAGTCCAGGGCAGGGAGTTCAAAAATTTCCGTCTCTACGTCCTTCCCCACCTCTGTGCGGTTACACTCCTGGGTTTAGACTTCCAGTGTAACCTTCACAGTCTGACCTTCCAATTCGGCGGCCCAATACCCCCCCCTACTGTCTGCGGCCTCGCGACCCTTCAAGTCGACCCGCCTTCCCTGTTTGCGAACCTCACCCCGGATTGCAAACCCGTCGCCACCAGGAGCAGACGCTACAGTGCCCAGGACCGGATCTTTATTAGGTCAGAGGTCCAAAGGCTACTGAGGGAAGGGATCATTGAAGCCAGTAACAGTCCCTGGAGAGCTCAAGTAGTGGTGGTAAAGACCGGGGAGAAGCATAGGATGGTCATCGACTACAGTCAGACCATCAACAGGCTTACGCAGCTGGACGCGTACCCTCTCCCCCGCATATCCGACCTGGTAAACAGGATTGCGCATTATAAGGTCTTCTCCACGGTGGACCTCGAGTCCGCCTACCACCAGCTCCCCATCCGTACTAGTGACCGCAAATACACTGCCTTCGAGGCAGACGGGCGGCTCTATCACTTCTTAAGGGTTCCCTTTGGTGTCACCAATGGGGTCTCGGTCTTCCAGCGCGAGATGGACCGAATGGTTGACCGGTACGGTTTACGGGCAACATTCCCGTATCTCGATAATGTCACCATCTGCGGCCACGACCAGCAGGACCACGACATCAACCTCCGAAAATTTCTCCAGACCGCTAAAATCCTTAATCTAACATACAAGAAGGATAAATGAAAATGAAATGAAATGAAATGCATGTTTAGCACCGACCGTCTAGCCATTCTCGGCTACGCAGTGCGAAATGGAGTTATAGGCCCCGATCCTGAACGCATGCGCCCTCTTATGGAGTTCCCCCTCCCTCACTGCTCCAAGGCCCTGAAACGCTGCCTAGGGTATTTTAGCTACTACGCCCAGTGGGTCCCCAACTCTGCGGACAAGGCCCATCCCCTGATCCAATCCACAGCTTTTCCCCTGTCGATAGAGGCCCGCCAGCCCTTCAGCCGCATCAAAGCAGACATTGCAAAGGCCACGATGCGCGCCATCGATGAGTCCCTCCCCTTCCAGGTCAAGAGCGATGTGTCCGACGTAGCTCTGGAGGCCACTCTCAACCAAGCGGGCAGACCCGTGGCCTTATTCTCCCGTACCCTCCATGCTTCCGAAATCCGCCACTCCTCAGTCGAAATGGAGGCCCAGGCCATAGTAGAAGATGTGCGACATTGGAGGCATTACCTGGCTGGCAGGAGATTCACTCTCCTCACTGACCAACGGTCGCTTTCATGTTCGATAATGCACAGCGGGGCAAGATAAAAAAACGACAAGATCTTGCGGTGGAGGATCGAACTCTCCACCTACAACTACGAGATCTTGTATCGTCCCGAGAAGCTAAACGAGCCTCCTGACACCCTGTCCCGCGGCACATGTCCACCGCACAAGTGGACTGCCTCCGAGCCCTTCACGAGGACCTCTGCCACCCGGGGGTCACTCGCTTTTTCCATTTTGTCAAGACCCGCAACCTGCCCTACTCCATTGAGGAGGTCAGGACAGCCACCAGGGACTGCCGAATCTGCGCGGAGTGCAAACCGCACTTCTACCGGCCAGAGAGAACGCACCTGATAAAGGCTTCCCGTCCCTTTGAACGCCTCAGCATGGACTTCAAAGGCCCCCTCCCCTCCACCGACCGCAACACGTACTTCGTGAACGTGATTGACGAGTACTCCCGGTTCCCATTCGCCATCCCCTGCCCCGACATGACCGCAACCACCGTCGTCAAGGCCCTCCAGGGTATTTTTACACTGTTCGGGTTCCCCGCTTACATACATAGTGATATGGGGTCCTCCTTTATGAGCGACGAACTGCGTCAATTCCTGCTCAGCAAGGGCATCGCCTCGAGCAGGACGACCAGTTACAACCCCCGGGGTAACGGACAGGTAGAGAGGGAGAACAGAACAGTCTGGAAGACCGTCCTACTGGCCCTACGGTCCAGGAATCTCCCAGTCTCCCGCTGGCAAGAAGTCCTCCCGGATGCCCTCCACTCCATCCGGTCACTACTCTGTACGACCACCAATCAGACACCTCACGAACATCTCCTTCTCTTCCCTAGGAAGTCTTCCTCCGGGACCTCGCTCCCGACCTGGCTCCGACGATCACAGAGGACGACCAGGGCCCCCGATCGACTGATTGCTTCATTTTAACTGTAATCTGTAAATATAAAACACCGAATGTACATAGTTACCAGACTTGTAAATAGTTACCAAACACTGTCCGGAGGTATTACGGTACCTCCATAACTAATTATACCACGTTTTATGTTTTGTACTTTCCGGCCACCACCCCCGCCGGACTCCTTTTTAACAGGGGGTGAATGTGGTATTATAGGTATTACGGTACCTGACAGGCTAAAGCACTATTGGTGGAAACTGTATACTTTCTATTGGCTAGAGTGTATAATAGCTCTGCCCTGCTAGGCGGGGTATAAGAACCCGTGCCGCCACAGCAGCCCTCATTCTGTACCTGAGCTGCTGGGGAAACATCTAGCTTATTAAAGCCTTCAGTTGGATTACAACCTCGCTTTAGTGGTCATTGGTCGTGCATCAGGGTGTCCCCCTCGGGATCGGGGTGGCCTGGCTCAGACCCCCATTGCTGTAGTATTTATTTTAAACACACCCATTGGGTACAAGTTCCAGGCCCCTGGCTCCTCACACTACTGACTGCTCACTGTGTCCTGTAAATGTTCATATCGAGGGTCAGCTGTACAACAGGCCGAGGAGGAGGTGCGAAGGAGGCGCCGCATCAGGGCACGTAAATACCGTCAGCGTCTGTCCTTCGACGAGATGCCAAACCACCTGTGCCACCAAAGCGCCGTCTTCACCACACCCCTTCCACCACCCGTCACATCCCCCCCCCCCCACCCAGCTCCGCCCATCCCTCACACCCTTCAGACAGAGGAATGAGGCAATCCGAATGTTGGTGGAAAGGTTTGTTGTGCGACGACCCCATCTCTGCACCCGCGACGACCCCATCTCTGCACCCGCGACGACCCCATCTCTGCACCCGCGACGACCCCATCTCTGCACCCGCGACGACCCCATCTCTGCACCCGCGACGACCCCATCTCTGCACCCGCGGCGACCCCATCGCTGCACCCGCGGCGACCCCATCGCTGCACCCGCGACGACCCCATCTCTGCACCCGCGACGACCCCATCTCTGCACCCGCGACGACCCCACCTCTGCACCCGCGACGACCCCACCTCTGCACCCGCGACGACCCCACCTCTGCACCCGCGACGACCCCATCGCTGCACCCGCGACGACCTCATCTCTGCACCCGCGACGACCCCATCTCTGCACCCGCGACGACCCCATCTCTGCACCCGCGACGACCCCATCTCTGCACCCGCGACGACCCCATCTCTGCACCCGCGCCGACCCCATCTCTGCACCCGCGACGACCCCATCTCTGCACCCGCGACGACCCCACCTCTGCACCCGCGACGACCCCACCTCTGCACCCGCGACGACCCCATCTCTGCACCCGCGACGACCCCACCTCTGCACCCGCGACGACCCCATCTCTGCACCCGCGGCGACCCCATCTCTGCACCCGCGACGACCCCATCTCTGCACCCGCGACGACCCCACCTCTGCACCCGCGACGACCCCATCTCTGCACCCGCGACGACCCCACCTCTGCACCCGCGACGACCCCACCTCTGCACCCCCGACGACCCCATCTCTGCACCCGCGACGACCCCATCTCTGCACCCGCGACGACCCCATCTCTGCACCCGCGACGACCCCATCTCTGCACCCGCGACGACCCCATCTCTGCACCCGCGACGACCCCACCTCTGCACCCGAGCCGACCCCATCTCTGCACCCGCGACGACCCCATCTCTGCACCCGCGACGACCCCATCTCTGCACCCGCGACGACCCCATCTCTGCACCCGAGCCGACCCCATCTCTGCACCCGCGACGACCCATCTCTGCACCCGCGACGACCCCATCTCTGCACCCGCGGCGACCCCATCTCTGCACCCGCGGCGACCCCATCTCTGCACCCGCGACGACCCCACCTCTGCACCCGCGACGACCCCATCTCTGCACCCCCGACGACCCCATCTCTGCACCCCCGACGACCCCATCTCTGCACCCGCGACGACCCCATCTCTGCACCCGCGACGACCCCATCTCTGCACCCGCGACGACCCCATCTCTGCACCCGCGACGACCCCATCTCTGCACCCGCGGCGACCCCATCTCTGCACCCGCGACGACCCCATCTCTGCACCCGCGACGACCCCATCTCTGCACCCCCGACGACCCCATCTCTGCACCCGCGGCGACCCCATCTCTGCACCCCCGACGACCCCATCTCTGCACCCGAGCCGACCCCATCTCTGCACCCGCGACGACCCCATCTCTGCACCCGCGACGACCCCATCTCTGCACCCGCGACGACCCCATCTCTGCACCCGCGGCGACCCCATCTCTGCACCCCCGACGACCCCATCTCTGCACCCGCGACGACCCCATCTCTGCACCCGCGACGACCCCATCTCTGCACCCCCGACGACCCCATCTCTGCACCCGAGCCGACCCCATCTCTGCACCCGCGGCGACCCCATCTCTGCACCCGCGACGACCCCATCTCTGCACCCGCGGCGACCCCATCTCTGCACCCCCGACGACCCCATCTCTGCACCCGCGACGACCCCATCTCTGCACCCGCGGCGACCCCATCTCTGCACCCCCGACGACCCCATCTCTGCACCCGCGACGACCCCATCTCTGCACCCGCGGCGACCCCATCTCTGCACCCGCGACGACCCCATCTCTGCACCCGCGGCGACCCCATCTCTGCACCCGCGACGACCCCATCTCTGCACCCGCGCCGACCCCATCTCTGCACCCCCGACGACCCCATCTCTGCACCCGCGCCGACCCCATCTCTGCACCCGCGACGACCCCATCTCTGCACCCGCGCCGACCCCATCTCTGCACCCGCGACGACCCCATCTCTGCACCCGCGACGACCCCATCTCTGCACCCGCGACGACCCCATCTCTGCACCCGCGACGACCCCATCTCTGCAGCCGCGACGACCCCATCTCTGCACCCGCGACGACCCCATCTCTGCACCCGCGACGACCCCATCTCTGCACCCGCGACGACCCCATCTCTGCACCCGCGACGACCCCATCTCTGCACCCGCGCCGACCCCATCTCTGCACCCGCGACGACCCCATCTCTGCACCCGCGACGACCCCATCTCTGCACCCGCGACGACCCCATCTCTGCACCCGCGCCAACGTAACTGGTGTCTGACTTTCGTCTTTTACCTGACCTACCTCTCCTAGGTCTGACGCCAGATTTCACATCAGACATGGAGGCGGCTTGCTGTGTATCTGAGATGACTTTGCCAGCCGTCCTCTGGAGCCATCATGCCGGCCTGCTGCATCCTGCCCACCGTCGCGGCCAACCTTCAGGTGTCACAGGTGGCGAGGTGCCACCTGTTCTGCCCGGTGCCCATCAGATGTCAGATGGGGGAGGATTCACAAGGTGTCACAGCAGCTCCCCTGCAGGAGGCACCAGCATGGGCCCCATCACTCCCTCCTCCCTCGGGGCGCACCATGGCCCCCGGGCTACTCCATGGGACTGAGATGAGGCCGGAGTGAGCTCCAGAGGCTCCACCTCCATCAGGCGCTGTCAGTCATAGAGTCCCACTCTCGTCTCAACCAGAGTCTCGCTGCCCTCAACCATGGAGCACGGAGAATGGGCCACGTCCCTCAGCGAGTGAGTCATGTCCCTCACTGCCTTGGTTATGTCCCTCTGTGACTGGCCCAGGTCAGTCTGCACCCGGCCAGTGCTCCCGATGCCATGAGCCTTTGTGACTGGGCCATGCTCTGGATCACCGCAGCAATGCCCATGTGGGTCTGGGACATGTCAGTCTGTGGCTGGGTTTCACTGTCCTGAGCTCAGCCATCGACCGCACAGTGTGCTCCAAGCCTTGGACGTCTTGACCCATAGCTGTTACTTTTTGACCCAAGGCTTCCACCGTGGATGGCACCCGTTCAGTGTTGGCCTGGGTACCGCGCATTGTCAACACAATCCCCTGCGACTGAAGGCAGTTGGACTCGTCCAGCTGCACCTGGAGTCGCTGGAAAGTGGCTGAAACCTCCTCCTGTAGATCCTGGCTCTGCATCTCCACCAGGGATGTGATCATACTTTCGAGAAGTGCGATACCTGTCTGGGCGGCAGCTGTTTCCTGGAGTGGGCCAGCCCTCCGACCGTCCGCTCCCTCGGGTGTCTTGACCTCCACCTGATGTGCTGAAACATGTGTGACGTGTGCACCTGAAGGTGACCCAAGAGCTTCCTCATTAAAATGCCGCAGCGAGGTGTTAGTCTCTGCCATGGTGGAGGGTGCTGGTGAATGCAGTGCTGGGAAATCGGTGTCGTCCCAGACTGGTCCTCTGGGGTGTGTTGGGGGTGTGGCAGAGTGTGAGGTACCCCAGGGGGGCCAGCCTGGTCTGAAGGTGATCCTGGAAGATGAAAGTCAAGCCATGTGGAAGGAGTGGTCTGAGGGAGAGGGTGACTGGCTACAGGGACATCATTTTGTATTAGGGGCTCACTTGGTTGTCGTGTGCTGACCTCTGCCCCGGGGATGGCCCCTCCTACGCCTTCCCGGCTAATTCAATCATCCTCTGCTCTCCGGGGGTGAGAGTCCTGAGGTCTGGGCTGCCCCTCTGGTCTTCTCCCGCTTTCATCTGTTACCTGGGGGACACATGGTGAGATGTATGGTGGTGAGTTGCACGAGCGGTCTGTAGCTGGTGGCCTGTGTGTGCAAGGCCCCTGACCAATGAGGACAATACAGGTGATGTGGTTTGGTGCAGGGTGGGATATGAGGGCGATGTGGACAGGTGGGTTTTGATTGGCCTCGCTGGGAGTGGGGGTATGGAGTGATGCCAGGGGAACAGACATGGTGGCTCATCCGAGCTGCCCTCAGGAGGTCGTTCATCTTCTTCTGACGCTGCGTGCCATCCACCTGGTGAGGCTGACCGCCTCGGCCACCACCGCCAAGGTCCGGCTGATGACTGCAGGCGGGACCCTCCTGCTCACCCTGGGAAATAGGCCTGGATTCTCCGCCATTTGCCGCCGGTCGGAGGGTCCCCAGTGCGGCAAAGAATCAACCAATCGGGATTAGTGGCAGGTGAGTGTGGACGCCGATCCGATCACGATGCTCCGGCCTCACTGGTGCCAGGATCGGGGTTCATACCGCGTGCCAGCGGGAGGATGCAAAGACCCATGGGTCTGAATGACCAATTTGTATCCCCTTAGTGGGCCGGGCACACTATTCTCCGGCTGTCCGCGATTCTCCAGTCCCCTGGGCGGGAATCACGTGGGCGGGAATCACAATAGGTCTCACCAAACGGGCCCTGACATGGTATCCCTCATGGTGGGCCAAGGGGGTAACTCCTTAAGGGAGTACCCCCAAAGTCCATCCGAGGGCCACCCTCCTCCCCCCCACAATGCATGACCTGCCCACCCCTCCTCTTGCAGACCTTCACCGCCCCCCCCCCCCAGGGCCTCCCCCAGAGAACCTCAAAAATGGGAGACTCACCCAAGGGACCCCCTTAATATGGAGATTCCCCCCACAGAGACCCCCTAACTAAAAGGAACTCCTCCACAGAGACTCCCTAACTAAAGGAAATACCCCACAGAGACCGTCTAACTATAGGGACACCCACATGGACCCCCTAAATAGAGGGATCCCCCCACAGAGACCCCCAGAACAGAGAGACCCTCCCACAGACCCCCTTAAACCCCAATGTTTACATCAAAGAGAGATAAGTATGATTGCAATGCACTTACCTGTCTTTGATGTGGTTGATGTTTGTAAACATTGGAGTTTCAGCACTGAGAGTTACTCATCCCTGAAGGTAGATGAATGAATCAAGATTGCAGCTGTTGTGTGGAAGCTGTCAATCGCAGCCTACTGCTAGAAATGAATGAATGGCTGGCAGCTAATGGACCAGAGAGTTTTAAACACAGGTCACAGCTGTTCTGCCAGGAATAGACAAGTGGAGCTTCAGGTGAGCGTCGCAGCTGTCATTTTTTCAATTGCCCCTGTTTGGGCTACTCTCTAACTTCGAGGCAGGGTTTTTTTTGGGGGGGCAGTTTGGGTTTGTAGGGGGTCCCTCTAGTTAGGGTGTATCTGGGGGGTCTCTGTGGGTGGTCATCCTATTAAGGGGTCCCAATATTAAGGAGGACCCTGTTGGGGGTCACCCTATTAAGGGAGTCTCTGTGGGGGGGGGGTCTCCCTAGTCAGGGAGTCCCTGGGGTTGGGGGTATGTCAGGACACCCCCATATTTGGGGGATGGGGGGCACACAGAAACTCCTGGGGTGGGGAGCTGCTTTGCGACGAGAGGTTGCTGATTTTCACTGGTGGGGGAGGGGGTTAGCCGGCCGTGGGACTTCGCTATCGGGCCACCCGCTCAAATTGGCAGGCCGATAACAGGATTCGCTCGAGAATCCCGTCTGTTCCTCGCTGTGGTGAGGAATACGGAATTGCTCCCTGATTTGTGCTCCCTTGGGGAACGTGAATCGGTAGCACTCCTCCTCCGGCGTGAGAACATAGGGTGGGATTTCGGAATTGGCGATCGGGCGGAGAATCAATTTTTACAACCGAATCGGGGGTGGCACCTGTTTCCGATGCTCCTCCCCCCCCCCCCCCCGAAACAACATCATCGCGGTGCGTGCCGCTCGCCATTGGGACGGCCTCAGGGCGTCACCTGAAGGCCCTCCCCTGATGCTCCACCCCCGATGGGCCGAGTTCCCGACAGCGGGGTTGACGTGTGGTCTCAGAGGCCGGGAATCCGGCATGGCGACTGCGGACCGCTCCCAGCGCCGCCACAGCCGGGCGCGAGCTGTGCTGCGAGCCGTGGGGGGGGGGGGGGCATCGGCGAGTGCTGGGGGGATAGGTGGGGGGATTGGCTAGGGGGAAGCCAGGGAGGCACTATCTGGCAGGTCGGGTCCGCGCACGGCCGACGCCATGTTTTACGTCGCGACCGCTGCAGGTTGTCACCGTGCGCATGTGCGGCAACGGACCCGGCAATTCTCCGGCTGTTTGTGTCGTGGAGGCTGGGGGTTTTACGTGGCGCAGCTGCTCGCCCCTCACCGGCCGCAGGGTCGGTGCTGGGGGGGGCGTCGACTTTCCCACGTAAAACGCTACAGATCCTCCAGACATAGTCTCAAAATTGGAGAATCCCGGCCTGTTTCCCAAACGGAGAATCCCGTCCGTTGTATTGAGCCCCCAGTCGGTGAAGCACGGAGTTCCTCATTTCTGAGCCACCTTCGTGGCTGGAATGAGAGTGTGTGGGGCGTGGAGTGTTTATAAACAGCTCCATCTTGTCAAGCTTTCCAGCGCCAAACCCGGCCCCAGCGAATCCGACGTTGACGGGAATGAGTATTGTTGTAGATTTATATGAGCAGAGTGCCCTGAATTACTCCCCAAACAGCGGCCACAACGGTAACATGAACCACAGAAAATCCAAACCTGGGGCGTCATTCTCCGCCCCGCCACATTTCTGCCCCGACCGGTCGGCGGGAGTCTCCGTAACGCCGGCCGGTCAATGGGGTTTCCCATTGTGGGGCAGCCCCACGCCGTCGGGAAACCCCCGGGCGCCGGCAAAACGGAGACTCCCCCGGCGGAGAATCACGCCCCAGGTGTCAACGCTTGGGGCTGGGTTCTCCGATTCTGAGACTAAGTGCTGACGCTGGCGTGGGAACGATGGCCTTTTACGACTGAAATAACGGCGCAAAAGCTGCACCGATCCTCCGTCTGGTGGGGGCCTAGCAGGCACGCAGCGTAAAGCCCCCGGCTCTAGTTGCCGATACGGCTGGAGAATTGCCGGCTCCGTGGCCACGCAAGCGGACGCTGGCGGCCTGCAGCGGCCGTGCCCTGCAACATGGCGCCGGCCGCGGGCGGACCCGGCCTGACAAATAGTGACCCCCCCTTGGCCGGGCTCGCCATCTCCCCAGCACTGCCCCCAGCCCCCGCCAAAGCCCACGCTGCCCGCGGATCGGCTCTCCCCCCCCCCCGCCCCGACTGTGGCGGTGCTGGACTCAGTCCGCAGCCGCCACGCCGAGTTCCCGTAAAACATACAACACGCAACCCGCGTCGTCAGGAACCCGGCCCATTGGTGGCGAAGCATTGAGGGGAGGGCCTCAGGGAACGTCCTGATGCCGTGCGCTGTACTCCTAGAGTGCGCTGTTTTGAACGGGGCGGAGCATCGCAAAAGAGGCACCGTCCCCGATTTCGGCGTCAACCTGGATTCTCCGGCCGATCGGTGAACGCGATTTTGCCGTCGGAGACCGGAGAATCCCGCCCTTGATCTCCCATACGGAGAATTTCGGCCAGTGATTTTACAGTCGGACTCCTGTTCTGAGCCTCTTGTTCCTCTCCCAAAATGCAAAGCATATCAGTAGTGGAAATAGCAGCGAGGGATGGGGTGGAGCAGCTGGAAAACTGATGAAGAACTGAAGTATTTAAAATGGGTTACTTTTGGTTTAGCAATCTTCAATATTTCTGTGCAGGTGTCCAGTCAAACATTAATTTGTTTGCGACGCATCAACACCTCGATCCTGACAAAGAGCCATGAACATCTCTGCCTGTTGAAGCTGCAGCTATTGTCCAGATGGAATCAGAATAATGATGTCTAGGCCTGTGCTGTATCTGATGCAATAACTCGGATCTTGAAGCTGCATTAATGCTGCACCTTAACCAGACCGGTAACAGTGAATTTGAAATACAAAGCACCCAACAAAGAGATAATGAATTGCTGCTGACACTCACTCTCCACCAATTTTCCATAGATGTGTTCTGCCAACAGCACTGTATATCCATACAGACAATACCACACACGCAGAGCAACACTGGAACAAAAACACCATTGTTCTTTTCTAGACTGCATTTCACTAAATTTGTATAGGCTCCCTTAAAATATCCACTTCCATATCAATCTTATCTCCTCAGAGTGGGCACAGTTTTCTGTGTTGTTTTTGTAGATTATACAACACAGCAGCCCATTTGGCCCATCAAGCCTGTACGGACTAGTGAAATAAAAGAAAGTAGAATGTTTTGAAATAACAACAGAAAATCGTGGGAGAATTCAGCGGATCACATCTGAGGCGTGGGAAACAGAGTCAGCAACCTTTCAGTTGATGAATGTTCGGCTGAAGGTCCTGATTTTACTTCAGATTTCCAGCACCTGCAGCACGGTGAAGGTGTTGTCACTGTTGTGGGAAACACAGCAGTCAATTTGTGCCGAGCAAGCTCCCACAGACAGCAGCAGCAGAGTGGTCAGACAACCTGGCTTTGTGATGTCGATGGAGAGTCAGGAATTTCCAAGAACACCGATCTCCTCATCTCCCTTCCGTGTTCTCTGCTAGTTAACCAAAATCAGTGTCTCCTGGTTACTAACCCTCCTGAAAATAGAAATTCTCCTTATTTACTCTATCCAAACCCATCATTGAGTTGGAAACTTCTCATAAATACACAGCTGTGGTCTCCATGCCTGAGCTTCGAGGAGGAAGAAGAAAGGTTCACTAGACTGCTGGCTGGGATGAAAGGGCTGTCCTATTTGGAGAGTTTGAGTAGAATATGCCGAAACACTCTGGAGTTTAAAAGAATGAGAATAAGAGAACAAAGAACAGCACAGGAACAGGCCCTTCGGCCCTCCAAGCCTGCGCCGACCATGCTGCCCGACTAAACTACAATCTTCTACACTTCCGGGTTCCGTATCCCTCTATTCCCATCCTATTCATGTATTTGTCAAGATGCCCCTTAAACGTCACTATCGTGAGACCTGAACTCATTGCAGTGTACAACATTCACTGTGGACGGCTGAGAGCAGCAGTCTTCACTCAGAAGGTGTAAATGTTTGGAATACTCCTCTCCAAAAGGCTGTGAATGCTCCATCATGGAGAGTATTCCAGACCAAAGGAAACAAGAGATTTGGCAATTCTTACGTTCTTGTGTATTTCTCCTGGACATTCTCCGCTCTAACAAGGCCAATTCTTGTTTCCCCAACTTCTCCTCCCAACTCATCACCCCCCCCCCCCCTCATCACCCCCCCCCCCCTCATCACCCCCCCCCCTCATCACCCCCCCCCTCATCACCCCCCCCCCTCATCACCCCCTCCCCTCATCACCCCCCCCCCCCTCATCACCCCCCCCCCCCTCATCACCCCCCCCCCTCATCACCCCCCCCCCTCATCACCCCCCCCCCCTCATCACCCCCCCCCCTCATCACCCCCCCCCCCCCTCATCACCCCCCCCCCTCATCACCCCCCCCCCCTCATCACCACCCCCCCCCACCCAATACCACCCCCTTCCCCTCCCTCCCTGGTACCATTCGAATAAATCTCCTCTGTTCCCTCTCTAAAGACTCTGCAGCCTCTCTGAAGTTGCCCAGCTGGGGATTTGTATCTTCGCCCAGCAGCATTTCCCTCTGTCAGTTTCTTCTGCTGAGGGACTCAATATCTGTGTTGACCAAATTGGCACAGTCGGAGTTCAAATTTTCCCCTTGAAACATTATTTTTCATACCTGGCAGATGAATTCTATTGGATCAGCTGTTCGAATTAGCAGCCGCTCAATTTCCTCCATCGGTGTGTAGTAGAGAACTTCAGCCGTGGCTATTCTCACTCCTCCACTATAAAGGCTGATTGTCACTGGGCCAGCAGGGAGATCTGGAAAACAGGGATAGGTGTAAACAGAAAGAACTGCATTTCTATAGCACCCTTCACAGCCCCACAACGTCCCAAAGTGCTTTACAGCCAATGAAGTACTTTTGAAGTGTAGCCCTGTTGTCATGTAGGAAACATGGTAGCCAATTTGCACACAGCAAGATGTTCAGTAATGGGTTAAGAGGCATTCCAATTAGTTGTCTCATTTATGTTAAGTATCCAATAATTGACACTGATATGTAAAGGGGCTTCAGGTGGCCTTTGTGTCAGGTGATGTGAAGATAGGATTTTGTGCAGAGTCTGCTAAAGTGAAACAAAGGTGTTCGTGAAAAGGAGCAGAACCGTTGTCTCTTTATACAACAGCAGCTAAACGTCTAACACAAGATCCCATTGTGTTAATGATCAGATCATATTTAAAATAATGCCACGGGTGGTTATATTTCTGTGTGAGAGAGCAGACCCGGTCTCATATGAACATCTAATCTGAAAGACATCGGGCGGGATTCTCTGTTTCTGAGACTAAGTGTTGACGCCAACGCAAAATTCGTGGACTTTCACGACAAAAAAACTTCCGCTGCGGAGGGGCTAGCACCAGTGCCACGTGGAACACAATCGATTCCAATGAGAAACGGGGCCGGATTCGCCGGGTCCGTGATTGATACTCGGGAGGCTGACAAGCTGCAGCCGCACACACACATTACACTCCCCGCACACACTCATCCCAGCCGCACACACACATTACACTCCCCGCACACACTCATCCCATCCGCACACACACATTACACTCCCCGCACACACTCATCCCAGCCGCACACACACATTACACTCCCCACACACACTCATCCCAGCCGCACACACACATTACACTCCCCACACACACTCATCCCAGCCGCACACACACATTACACTCCCCACACACACTCATCCCAGCCGCACACACACATTACACTCCCCACACACACTCATCCCAGCCACATACACACATTACACTCCCCACACACTCATCCCAGCCGCACACACACATTACACTCCCCACACACACTCATCCCAGCCGCACACACACATTACACTCCCCACACACACTCATCCCAGCCGCACACACACATTACACTCCCCACACACACTCATCCCAGCCACATACACACATTACACTCCCCACACACTCATCCCAGCCGCACACACACATTACACTCCCCACACACACTCATCCCAGCCGCACACACACTACACTCCCCGCACACTCATCCCAGCCGCACACACACATTACACTCCCCGCACACTCATCCCAGCCGCACACACACATTACACTCCCCACACACACTCATCCCAGCCGCACACACACTCATCCCAGCCGCACACACATTACACTCCCCACACACACTCATCCCAGCTGCAAACACACATTACACTCCCCACACACACTCATCCCAGCCGCACACACACATTACACTCCCCACACACACTCATCCCAGCCAAACACACATTACACTCCCCACACACACTCATCCCAGCCACACACACACATTACACTCCCCACACACACTCATCCCAGCCGCACACACACTACACTCCCCACACGCACTCATCCCAGCCGCACACAAACATTACACTCCCCACACACACTCATCCCAGCCGCACACACACATTACACTCCCCACACACACTCATCCCAGCCGCACACACACTACACTCCCCGCACACTCATCCCAGCCGCGCACACACATTACACTCCCCACACACACTCATCCCAGCTGCACACACACATTACACTCCCCGCACACACACATTACACTCCCCACACACACTCATCCCAGCCGCACACACACATTACACTCCCCGCACACTCATCCCAGCCGCACACACACATTACACTCCCCACACACACTCATCCCATCCGCACACACACATTACACTCCCCACACACTCATCCCAGCCGCACACACACATTACACTCCCCACACACACTCATCCCAGCCGCACACACACATTACACTCCCCACACACACTCATCCCAGCCACACACACACACATTACACTCCCCACACACACTCATCCCAGCCGCACACACATTACACTCCCCACACACACTCATCCCAGCCGCACACACACATTACACTCCCCACACACACTCATCCCAGCCACACACACACATTACACTCCCCACACACACCATCCCAGCCGCACACACATTACACTCCCCACACACACTCATCCCAGCCGCACACACATTACACTCCCCACACACACTCATCCCAGCCGCACACACACATTACACTCCCCACACACACTCATCCCAGCCACACACACACATTACACTCCCCACACACACTCATCCCAGCCGCACACACACATTACACTCCCCACACACACTCACCCCAGCCAACAAGATGGCACTGGTTGTGCTGGAACGCGCCCACACAGCTGATGGGTCGGACGGGGCCAGAGGGCACCCAGGGGGGTGCCCTGGGGACACCTATACTACCCCTGTCACTAAGTGCACAGTGAGCAGTCAGCGATGCGCGCAGCTGCATGGCTGCCTTGCCGGCTGCGGCAATGGTGTTCCGTGCCCGTCCACCCCGACCCCACAGCCCACCTCCTGACCACTCCCTGCTACTCCCCCGGCCCTGGCAGAAGCCCCCCGGCCAGTGGCACAACTGTTTGCAGACTATGCCGATGTTGGACACTTTCTGCCCCCCTCTCTCTCCCTCAACAGCCACGGTGCCGGGTTCACGATATTTAAAAGCACAAGTGAACCGCGCCGTGGGGAACTCGGCCCATTGGGGGCGGAGGCCCCGAGAATACCGGGTCAGGCCCGCTAATGTTATGCTAATGATGTGTGCTGTATGTGTGTTCCGGACGCCGCTGTCGATGCGGCGGAGGATTGTGATTTGGCGCCAAATAGGCGACAGCCGCGTTTTTAGCATCGGAACATATTCTCTGCCCAATCACATTTCGCAATTTCGCCATCAGGGAATCGCACCCACCACCTCTGGCGGTGCAGAACTCTGTCCAGGTTGTTGACCTCCTTCCTAAAGTATTGGGTCCAGAATTGAACGGAATCCTCGAGTTGTGACCCAAACCAGGTTAACAACCAGACATGCTAGAAAAATAATTGTGTGTGAGATTTCCTTTCTCATTATTCTTCATTAGATTAAACTTAAGCCAGTGTCAGCCATGGTTCTTAGAATCACAGACACACAGAATAATAGAGAGCAGAAAAGGCCTTTCGGCCCATCGAGTCTGCACCGACTCATGAAAAATACCTGACCTGCCCACCTAACCCCATTGGCCAGCACAAGGCCCATAGCCTTGAACGTTAAGACGTGCCAAGTGCTCACCCAGGTACGTTTTAAAGGATGTGAGGCAACCCTCGACCACCCTCCCAGGCAGCGCGTTCCAGACCCTCACCACCCTCTGGGTAAAAAAGTCTTCCCTCACAATTCCCTATATCTCCTGCCCCTCACCCTGAACTTGTGTCCCCCTCGTAACTGACCCTTCAACTAAGGGGAACAGCTGCTCCCTATCCACCCTGTCCATGCCCCTCAGAATCTTGTCCACCTCGATCAGGTCACCCCTCAGCCTTCTCTGCTCCAGAGAAAATAACCCCAGCCTATCCAACCTCTCTTCATAGAACATAGAACAATACAGCGCAGTAGAGGCCCTTCGGCCCACGATGTTGCACCGAAACAAAAGCCATCTAACCTACACTATGCCATTATCATCCATATGTTTATCCAATAAACTTTTAAATGCCCTCAATGTTGGCGAGTTCACTACTGTAGCAGGTAGGGCATTCCACGGCCTCACTACTCTTTGCGTAAAGAACCTACCTCTGACCTCTGTCCTATATCTATTACCCCTCAGTTTAAAGTTATGTCCCCTCGTGCCAGCCATATCCATCCGCGGGAGAAGGCTCTCACTGTCCACCCTATCCAACCCCCTGATCATTTTGTATGCCTCTATTAAGTCTCCTCTTAACCTTCTTCTCTCCAACTAAAACAACCTCAAGTCCATCAGCCTTTCCTCATAAGATTTTCCCTCCATACCAGGCAACATCCTGGCAAATCTCCTCTGCACCCGCTCCAAAGCCTCCACGTCCTTCCTATAATGCGGTGACCAGAACTGTACGCAATACTCCAAATGCGGCCGTACCAGAGTTCTATACAGCTGCAACATGACCTCCCGACTCCGGAACTCAATCCCTCTACCAATAAAGGCCAAGACTCCATAGGCCTTCTTCACAACCCGATCAACCTGGGTGGCAACTTTCAGGGATCTATGTACATGGACACCTAGATCCCTCTGCTCATCCACACTTTCAAGAACTTTACCATTAGCCAAATATTCCGCATTCCTGTTATTCCTTCCAAAGTGAATCACCTCACACTTCTCTACATTAAACTCCATTTGGCACCTCTCAGCCCAGCTCTGCAGCTTATCTATATCCCTCTGTAACCTGCTACATCTTTCCACAATTTATCAACTTGTGTCTTAAAGACACTCAACGTCCCGGCCTCCACCGCCCTCTGTGGCAATGAATTCCACAGACCCACCACTCTCTGGCTGAAGAAATTTCTCCTCATCTCTGTTCTAAAGTGACTCCCTTTTATTCTAAGGCTGTGCCCCCGGGTCCTAGTCTCCCCTGCTAATGGAAACAACTTCCCTACATCCACCCTATCTAAGCCATTCATTATCTTGTAAGTTTCTATTAGATCTCCCCTCAACCTCCTAAACTCCAATGAATATAATCCCAGGATCCTCAGACGTTCATCGTATGTTAGGCCTACCATTCCTGGGATCATCCGTGTGAATCTCCGCTGGACCCGCTCCAGTGCCAGTATGTCCTTCCTGAGGTGTGGGGCCCAAAACTGCTCACAGTATTCTAAATGGGGCCTAACTAATGCTTTATAAAGCTTCAGAAGTACATCCCTGCTTTTATATTCCAAGCCTCTTGAGATGAATGACAACATTGCATTTGCTTTCTTAATTACGGACTCAACCTGCAAGTTTACCTTTAGAGAATCCTGGACTAGGACTCCCAAGTCCCTTTGCACTTCAGCATTATGAATTTTGTCACCGTTTAGAAAATAGTCCATGCCTCTATTCTTTTTTCCAAAGTGCAAGACCTCCCACTTGCCCACGTTGAATTTCATCAGCCATTTCTTGGACCACTCTCCTAAACTGTCTAAATCTTTCTGCAGCCTCCCCACCTCCTCCATACTACCTGCCCCTCCACCTATCTTTGTATCATCGGCAAACTTAGCCAGAATGCCCCCAGTCCCGTCATCTAGATCGTTAATATATAAAGAGAACAGCTGTGGCCCCAACACTGAACCCTGCGGGACACCACTCGTCACCGGTTGCCATTCCGAAAAAGAACCTTTTATCCCAACTCTCTGCCTTCTGCCTGACAGCCAATCGTCAATCCATGTTAGTACCTTGCCTCGAATACCATGGGCCCTTATTTTACTCAGCAGTCTCCTGTGAGGCTCCTTATCAAAGGCCTTTTGGAAGTCAAGATAGATAACATCCATTGGCTCTCCTTGGTCTAACCTATTTGTTATCTCTTCAAAGAACTCTAACAGGTTTGTCAGGCACGACCTCCCCTTACTAAATCCATGCTGACTTGTCCTAATCTGACCCTGCACTTCCAAGAAATTAGAAATCTCATCCTTAACAATGGATTCTAGAATCTTGCTAACAACCAAGGTTAGGCTAATTGGCCTATAACTTTCCATCTTTTTCCTTGTTCCCTTCTTGAACAGGGGGGTTACAACAGCGATTTTCCAATCCTCTGGGACTTTCCCTGACTCCAGTGACTTTTGAAAGATCATAACTAACGCCACTATTTCTTCAGCTATCTCCTTTAGAACTCTAGGATGTAGCCCATCTGGGCCCGGAGATTTATCAATTTTTAGACCTCTTAGTTTCTCTAGCACTTTCTCCTTTGTGATGGCTACCATATTCAACTCTGCCCCCTGACTCTCCTGAATTGTTGGGATATTACTCATGTCTTCTACTGTGAAGACTGACGCAAAGTACTTATTTAGTTCCTCAGCTATTTCCTTGTCTCCCATCACTAGATTACCAGCGTCATTTTGGAGCGGCCCAATGTCAACTTTTGCCTCCCGTTTGTTTTTAATGTATTTAAAGAAACTTTTACTATCATTCCTAATGTTACTGGCTAGCCTACCTTCATATTTGATCTTCTCTTTCCTTATTTCTCTCTTTGTTATCCTCTGTTTGTTTTTGTAGCCTTCCCAATCTTCTGACTTCCCACTACTCTTTGCCACATTATAGGCTTTCTATTTTGCTTTGATGCATTCCCTAACTTCCTTTGTCAGCCATGGCTGCCTAATCCCCCCTCTGATAACCTTTCTTTTCTTTGGGATGAACCTCTGTACTGTGTCCTCAATTACTCCCAGAAACTCCTGCCATTGCTGTTCTACTGTCTTTCCCACTAGGCTCTGCTCCCAGTCGATTTTCATCAGTTCCTCCCTCATACCCCTGTAGTTACCTTTATTTAACTGTAACACCTTTACATCTGATTCTACCTTCTTTCTTTCAAATTGGAGATTGAATTCTACCATATTATGATCACTGCCTCCTAAGTGCTCCCTTACTTTAAGATCTTTAATCAAGTCTGGCTCATTACATAACACTAAGTCCAGAATGGCCTGTTCCCTCGTGGGCTCCATCACAAGCTGTTCCAAAAAGCCCTCCTGTAAACATTCAATGAATTCCCTTTCCTTGGGCCCACTGGCAGCATTATTTACCCAGTCCTCCTGCATATTGAAGTCTCCCATGATCACTGTGACCTTGCCTTTCTGACATGCACTTTCTATTTCGTGGTGCATTTTGTGCCCCTGGTCCTGACCACTGTTAGGAGGCCTGTACATAACTCCCATTATGGTTTTTTTGCCTTTGTGGTTCCTGTTTTTGATTGGCACAGATGCAATGGGCCGAAGGGCCTGTTCTGTGTTGTATGACTCTATGGTTCTAAGGCACAAGTCAGGAGTGTGATGGAATACTCTCCACTTGCCTGGATGAGTGCAGCTCCAACAACACTCAAGAAGCTCGACACCATCCAGGACAAAACAGCTCACTTGACCGGCACCCACCCATCACCTTCAACATTCACTCCCTCCATTGTGATATTTGTATATGGTGAAGGAAGAAGTCTGAAACTTGTCTTTTACCTTCAGCAAGTTTATTCTCAAACAGCTCAGCGAAGTAACAATCTCCTTCTGCTTCTCCCCCCCCAACTTTTTAGATATGTCCATTTCTACTCTTTTGACGATTGGGTTAATGATAATTAACTGTCATTAACTATGCAATTTACATAAAATGTCGTTGCCAAAAGATGTGATTGCTGCTATGTTGATAGGTTCTCCTCTTTCTTTTAATTAGAAACAAATTCAAGAACACATTTTTTAACAAACAAAAACAAAGTTATGTGCGTTAACATTATCGATCTCACATTCCCTTTACCACATTCATATGTACGCAATTACAGAGCAAAAAATGTAGTTTTCCATTGCAACAAAAGACTCCCCTCTTCCAATACATTTAGCAAATTCTTTGTTAAAAAAAAGTCTGATAATTGATGACTTGTGTCAACCCATCATAACTTAGAAAGCTCCATTCTCTGTAACATTTCTTTTGTGCTAACCAGGTCTATTCTTAGCCATCTTTCAGTGACATTTTGTTCAGTAGACATTGTCCCACAGGAATTAATTACAGCACAGCTCTTGATTGGCAAAATCTTCTCACATTTCCCTTTGTATAGAATGTCTGTCAGTATATTGGAAAAGTAAACCCCCATTTCTATTGCTTCTACGAATGCCAATGGAATTCTACGAATGTGTTTCAGCAGCTAAGGCAATTTTCACTACCCTGTGTATTTACTTGCCTTCTCAAGCCAATGGACAACATTTATCCTTCTTTCTCACCAAGATTCTGATAGACCCTGCTATGCTGGAATATCCATCTGGAAGATAGGAATCGCTAAAAATGGCGAACCTAATATCTTCAGGATCACCCAAGGCTGGAAACGTGAGTGTGCCTTTCTCTAAATTTAAATTCTGTCATGTTTTGTTTGCTCTCAGAGCTGCCTCTACCACAGCATTCTTCATCATAGTCCTCAGCCCCGACAGGTCACAACCAACATCAGGCCTAGTCTGAGTCTTCAACTGTCCGATCAAACTTCACAAATGATGGTTTTCCCTTGGACGCTGGATCCTCTTTTTGTCGGGATCGGACCCGATTTATTGGGAACCGACTAATATTTTCTCGCTAAGATTGTCGATCCAATGTCACTCCACACTGACTTTGTTCAATGTCTAACCCTATGCACTTAGATGCTCCTGAAGCTTTGCTTCCAACCTTGAATTCCTCCTTAATTTCATCGATAACCCGTTGCTCAAATTCTACAGACCCTCCCCCACAGAAAGTAACATGCATGATAAAGGTTCCTGCTGCTTTCTCACTGAAATACCTATCGAAGATTGCAGGGTCTGCTTTTAACTGGAAGCAAAAACTGAACTGGACTAGCCACATTAATATGTGGCTACCAGGGCAGGTCAAAGGCTAGGAATCCTACGGCGACTAACTCATCTCCTGATCCTCCCAAAGTCTGTCCGTCATCTACAAGGCAAAAATCAGGAGTGTGATGGGATACTCTCCACTTGCCTGGATGAGCGCAGCTCCAACAACACTCAAGAAGCTCAACACCATCCAGGACAAAGCAGCCCCGCTTAATTGCTCCCCCTTACACAAACATTCAATCCCTCCACCACCGACGAACAGTGGCAGCCGTGTGTACCATCTACAAGATGCACTGCAGGAACTCACCAAGGTTCCTTAGACAGCACCTTCCAAACCCACGGCCACTACCATGTAGAAGGACAAGAGCAGCAGGTATCTGGGAACACCACCTCCTAGAGGTTCCCCTGCAAGTCACTCACCTCCCTGACTTGGAAATATATTGCCGTTCCTTCACTGTCGCTCGGACAGCATCCTGGAATTCCCTCCCTAACGGCACGGTGGGTGTACCTGCACCACATGAGCCGGTGCAGACTCAATGGGCCGAATGGCCTCCTTCTGCACTGTAAATTCAATGATAATCTATGATTAATCTAGGACAGAGGTTCGGCACAACATCGTGGGCCGAAGGGCCTGTTCTGTGCTGTATTTTCTATGTTCTATGTTATTTTCTATGGGCTGCAGCGATTCAAGAAGGCAGCTCACCACCACCTTCTGAAGGGCAAAAAGTGATGGTCTAACCAGCGACGGCCACACCCGTAAATGAATAATAAAAAAACCATTTCAACAAGGCAGACCTCAACAGAAAAATACCAAACACCTAACGCATCATTCAATCTGTAAACACACTGGTTTGATTTCTACAATTTTTCTTTTTTAATCGCAGGTTTCTTTTGATGGTTTCAAAAAAAGAGCCTTTGATATTTCTCACCCTGCAAAAACACCGCTTTTATAACTATCCATTTGCACTCTTATTGTTAAAATGATTTTTAAAATCTTCAAGCTCACTTTCCCTGCAGTCCGGGCCCACCCTGACATCTTGATCCCAGGTATCTCCTCAAAGCCCCGAGGTACTCGTCTAGTTTTAGCCTTGTATATGGTGCCAGAGGGCATGTTTCCTGTGCATAGCCACATATGTGACAAGGCTGGGTGTCCCCTGTTGGCCAATTCAGGATATATTCCAAATTCTGTTGAACTATTCATGTTTTGCTTCCTTTATTAGCTTATCTTCAAATTTATTAGCAGCTGCTAAAACTTCTCCATCATGAGGTCTTCTGCTCCTCGTGACATTCCTAACTTGCTCCATAGTTTCTTTTCTTGTCAAGCTCCGACCTCTCCTCGTGCATAGCCCCTCTTCACTCTCTATCTGTAACGGTATAGTCAGTGTCAAGAATGAAGAATGAAGCTGAATACTTTGATTTCAGTGTTGTACAATTACTACTTTTCCCTTGCTGCCTATCACTTTGCCAGGACATTCCCATTCTATCCGCCCGTTTTGTAACATACCAGGGGTGAAATTCTCCGGTATCGGCGCAATGTCCGCCGACTGGCGCCCAAAATGGCGCAAATCAGTCGGGCATCGCGCCGCCCCAAAGGTGCGGAATGCTCCGCATCTTGGGGGGCCGAGCCCCAACCTTAAGGGGCTAGGCCCGCGCCGGACTAATTTCTGCCCCGCCAGCTGGCGGAAAAGGCCTTTGGTGCCCCGCAAGCTGGCGTGGAAATGACATCTCCGGGCGGCACATGCACGGGAGCGTCAGCGTCAGCTCACGGCATTCCCGCGCATGCGCTGTGGAGGGAGCCTCTTCCGCCTCCGCCATGGTGGAGACCGTGGGGGGGGGGGGGGGCGCTAATCACGTTCATATGTTTTGATCCTGTCCAAAGCTAGAGGATTACGGGAAGGAAGTTTTTAGGGTAATTTCTAAAGTGGTGCACGTGAAACTGGACCCGGGCCCCCGGGAGGCCATATTCGGAGTGTCGGACCAGCCGGGGTGGAAACGGAGGCGGATCCTGTTGGGTTGGAGAGCAGCCTCTCCACCCTGTGCCCTGGCGTGGCGGGGGGGACCTGTTGGAATTCTTGACTCTTGAGAAGGTTAAGTTTGAACTGAGGGGAAGGATGGAGGGGATCTACAATTCATGGGCATTATTCATTGTTCACTTTCAAGAGCTGGATACAATCGAACATTAGTTGGGGGGGAATGGATGGGAGGGTTGGGGGGAGGGGGCTGTGGGTGTTAATGGCGACTATGGGTGATCCCTGATTCCCTTTTTGCCATTTGTTTATGTGAACATGTGGGTGAATGGTTTGGGTTTGGCGGGAGGATGGGATCGTGGTTATTGATATGGGGATTGACATATTTGTTACTGATTATTGGTTATTGTTGGTGGGTGTAAATTTGGTAGAAAATGTGAAAAAGGAGGAGAATAAAGAAATATATATTTTTTAAAAACTATTATCTACTTCCAAACTCCCTCTATATATTGGGCTGGATTCTCCGATTGCTGACGCTGAAATCGCGTTCAGCGATCGGCCGGAGAATCCACTTTTACGCTGGAATCGGGGGCGCCGCATTTTCCGATGCTCTGCCCCCCCAAAAACGCCATCATCGGGAGTACGCCGGCGCCATCGGGGCGGCCTCAGGACGTCACCCGAGACTCACCCCCGATGCTCCGCCCTGATGGGCCGAGGCCCCAGTGACGTGGGGCACGCGTCCTCACAACATTCGGGGGACTGTGGACTGTGTCCAGCGCCACCGTCGGGGGAGGGGGAAGCCGTTCTGCTGGCAGGGGGGGCTTCAGCGGGGGGCACACACCCACACACAAAAAGGGGGGTGTAAAAATCATGATGAAAGTAAAAAGAATAAGAATCTTTGTCTAGCACACCTTCCTTCAGTTCAAACTTTGAGTTTGAGGTTTCTGCTTGCAGTCTGTATGGTTTTCACTGTCGATTCAGAAATACAGCAGATTTACAGTTTTTCTGGAAAATGAGAGAGCGACTCACACAGCTTCCTCTGAGCGTCCAGGACCCAATGTCCTTTTCTTGGTTCTCTGCAAACTATTCCACTTGGGTAGGATCCAATCACCACCTGTTACTGGGCAGAATACAGCCTTTTGCCAATTCACTGGCCACCCGCCAACTCGTCGAACAAATCCCTCTGATCTCTCAGGTGCCAAAAAGTCTGCGCTCTGCTGTTTGGAAGCTATCACAGTGTGCTATTGTGTAACTTTGCTTGACTTTGTGCCCATTGAACACCCATGGGTCAAAAACGATGACGGCAAAACTAAAAGAAATAGGAAATAAGGAGATCAACAGGAAGGGCCCTTACGCAGATCAGGGGAAGCATCTGATAGGACCAAATGGAACTTATGATTCCTGCTGTAAACCAACTCTTATGGACTGTAACCCCCAAAAGTGTTCTTTGCAAGTACTGCCCATACCAGCACCATTTGCAATTTACCATCTGGTTGATCAGCTGATATTTTATGTAACATGTCATCTATCACTTCCTGGTTTCTCTGGCACAGACCATGACTGAATGGGCTCTCAGCTGCAATGTGCAGACATATGATGATCACATTTTCACTCCCAATTACCCACCGTTATCTGTCAGGAATTTGATTTGTTTTCTTAATCCTGTTTCCACCATTTTCTCCATGACCTTATCGACAATGGTCCATCTGTCCTTGCCATGTATTACAGAGGATATGCAAAACGTGGTCACCATATCCATACAGTGTAACAAGGAAAAGTACCCCTATCTTTGTCCCATACTTTTAAATCCATTGCCACTGCATCGTTAAACTCTCTGGCTGGTGGCGTCTTTCTATATTTCATACAAATTTCACATCGAGCCGTGACTTCCTCAATACGGTTTTCTTTTCAAGCACTCCAGCGTCTAGCAGTAAAGCTTTCAGTTTGTGGCGCCGGATGTGCGACCTGTCAATGCAACTTCCAAATAATCTTTCTATCCACCAAACACTTATTCCCAGAAATTAACAAGACTTTGTGAATTCTTTGACGAGAAATTTCCAACTTCCTTAATGGCAGTCAGTAATGGCGTGACCCAGTAAAATGTAGCTCCAGTCTTCCCGAACACTATCACAGTCATTCTTCATGTCTGACCTCATCTGTGCTTGTTTTCCATCGAAGATCTGCTCCACAATAGAGAGAAGTCGCTAGAATCCGCATCTGTACTGATGAAAAGGCCGATGCCAGCTATCCTGCAAGAGAAGACCACCCTTTTGGAAGACACGAGCAGGTTGACATCTCCAAACCTGAAGCACATGGAGCTTTCCCATTCCTTGACCTTCTGCCAATCTGCCTCATCAAGAGACTCCAGGTAGCAGTTAGGCCAGTCCACCCAACACATTGCTGCAAACGTTATCTTAAACTGCACAGTTAATTGAATCAGCCATCAAAATACACTGGATTCAAACTCAATGACCACACAATTCCTTCACAGAAGTTCCCATCATCATTTTCAGCCTCGGAATGATCGGTTTCGTGCACTATTTCAAAATCTGGATTCTTTCCCTGTGGACAACGCGGTGCAGACTGATACTTGGGAATCACACCAATAACACCGATTAACCGCTCCCCATGCATTTCTCGGGTCACCATCCCAGACCCACTTCTTGTCTCAACTTTCAAATTAGTCAAAAGTATGGCCATCTTCAGACCACTATCTTTGCACTGAAATCTGTGTTCAATGTTTTGTCGTTCTCTAACTTGGGCACTATCGAATCCTTTGCTTTATCACAGTGTTTCCTGTATTCAATAGGAAAGTAGCTGGAAATGACTGTCTTCCCGGAATTTCTTTTTGGACAGAAATCATTTGGTTTAAAAGAAAGTCTTTACTTCGGAATTGAACCCTCGTCAATACTGAGAGTCCAACGACATGGGAAATGCACAATCAAGTAACTTAAATGCCAATACCAACTCCGGGATGTTGAGTTCAAATCTCTTCGGTCTCTTATGTCACCTGTCGATGCCCGTGATATATTCCTCCATGGATTGATCATGTATTTTTTGAAATCTATCAAAGGCTGACCAGGCTTCATATGCATCCAATAAGTCACCCTTTTTTGTAGAATTTGTCCAAGAACTGTAACAGAAGGTCTAGTCCCTCTTTATCATCCAAATCATTCCTGTTCATTCTGAAAACACTTTACTGCTAATTTTACTTTTTTGCCAGTAATGACAAGGTTATTGTCAGGCCGTGCCTCTTTCAGCATAATGAAGTAACCTGTGCCCACATCTCAATGCAGTTTTTCGTTGTTCACATGGTTCCACCTCAGAGAGAATGGAGGATAATCAAAACCTGATTTTTTTTTTTGCATCATTGTTCTGCCAGCGTGTGACTTGATTTGTCAGCTGTAACATACTTTTTCCTTCAGAGGGTGAAGACAAAAACCTTCTTTTACACCAACCAATCACTAAGGATTAACGGTCATCCTCTGCTACCATGTTAATTTTAATATTAGTACGGAATCCATGGTCGTGCAGTCAGAGCCTGCATGGACCTACTGGCAGATGTGTTCACGGACATCTTCAACCTCTCCCTACTCCATTCCGAGGTTCCCACCTGCTTCAAGAAGACCATCATCATACCGATGCCAAAGAAGAACCAGGCAACGTACCTCAACCACTACCGTCCGGTTGCCTTGACATCGATCGTTGTGAAGTGCTTCAAGAGGTTGGTCATGAGTCACATCAACTCCATACTCCCGGAATGCCTTGATCCACTGCAATTCCCATTCCGCCACAACCAATCCACAACAGACGTCATCTCCCTGGCCCTACACTCATCCCCGGAGCATCTTGACAACAAGGACTCCTACATC
The DNA here is from genome assembly GCF_047496885.1 of Scyliorhinus torazame. Classification (NCBI taxonomy): domain Eukaryota; kingdom Metazoa; phylum Chordata; class Chondrichthyes; order Carcharhiniformes; family Scyliorhinidae; genus Scyliorhinus; species Scyliorhinus torazame. Next base: position 4,476,092 of record NC_092709.1, read on the forward strand.
AAACTCCTATTTATTGTCTACAGCTCCACCTTCAACATCATAATCCCAGCCAAGGACATATCAAAACTCCAAAACCTAGGACTTGGCTCCTCCCTCTGCAACTGGATCCTTGACTTCCTGACCCATAGACCACAATCAGTAAGAATAAACAGCAACACCTCCTCCACAATAGTCCTCAATACTGGGACCCTGCAAAGCAGTGTACTTAGCCCCCTACTCTACTCCCTGTACACACACAACTGCGTGGCAAAGGTTCGCTCCAACTCCATCGACAGGTTTGCTGATGACACGACCGTAGTGGGTCGGATCTCAAACAACAATGAGTCAGAGTACAGGAGGGAGATAGAGAACCTAGTGGAGTGGTGTAACTACAACAATCTCTCCCTCAACATCAGTAAAACTATAGAGCTGGTCATTGACGTCAGGAAGCAAAGTATCGTACACACTGTAATGTTCTCTGTACGCACAGATGGTGAGGTCTTTGTGGTTGAAGTGCTCAGAGAACATATGACTTTGTAAATGAACAAAACAGTTTATTAATTAACTAAAACACTAAAGGGTTACTATGATGTTTACTAAGATTACAATTGGATACGACAACTAAATACAAACAACTATAATTAACTATTATTAATTAATGTTCACTCAGGAGCTGCTCGATCTGTGACTGCACTCTTGTCCAGCCAGTGTGTCGCTCTGTGCAGTACAGGAGAATACGTCCTGTCTCCCATGTGGCCTGTCTTCCAGTGACATCCTCCTGTCACCACGCCACCTGTGGTCGGATGCTAGAATTGTAACCTATGCATGCAGGCACTAATGTTTATATACAGTTTGGTTATTATGTTATATACACAAATGATATTCTACATATCATTACACATACCTCTGTCTGCATAAGCGGGGCCGAGGTGGAGATGGTTGACAGCTCCAAATTCCTAGGGGTGCACATCACCAAAAATCTGTCCTGGTTCACCCACGTCGACGCTACGACCAAGAAAGCACAACAGCGCCGATACTTCCTCAGGAAACTAACGAAATTTGGCATGTCCACATTGACTCTTACCAACTTTTACAGATGCACCATAGAAAGCATCCTATCGGGCTGCATCACAGCCTGTATGGCAACTGCTCGGCCCAAGACCGCAAGAAACTTCAGAGAGTCGTGAACACGGCCCAGTCCTACACGTGATCCCGCCTCCCATCCATTGACTCTGTCTACACCTCCCGCTGCCTGGGGAAAGCGGGCAGCATAATCAAAGGCCCCTCCCACCCGGGTTATTCTCTCTTCCAACTTCTTCTATCGGGCAGGAGATACAGAAGTCTGAGAACACGCACGCACGATCCAAAATCAGCTCCTTCCCCACTGTCACCAGACTCCTAAATGACCCTCTTATGGACTGAACTGATCTTTTCACACATCTTCTCTTCTGAGTAGTACTACACTCCGTATGCTCCGTCTGTGTCTATGTGTTTACATTGTGTATGTCCTTTTTTTTCAAAAGGGGGGGGTGGAAGGAGGGTTTGTTGCAGGGTAGTGATAAAGGGGGAACATATGTCAAACTTGGATTGTGTGATGTTTTTGAACAATTTGTATACTTTGGTTTGGAATAAAAATAATTGAACAAAATAAGTAAATAAAAAATTTGCATGGGACTATTTTAAAGAAGAGTAAAAGTAGCTACTCCCGATATCCTGGCCAGTATTGATCCCTCAACCAATATCACCAAAAACAGATAATTTGCTCATCGTCACATTGCTGTTTGTGGGATCTTGCTGTGCGCAAACCTGTAGTTGTGTTTCCTGCATTACAACACTGACTGACCTGGTTGTGAAGCACTCTGGGATGTCTGCTGGTCAGGCAATGTCTTCAATAAATGCGCCTTTTATTTTTAAATTTTAAGTTTTTGAATTCGAGTTAGTCCATTCAGGGAGTGATGGCAGGGAGTGCCTCTGCCTCATGGAAACCTGGAACACTGCACCCCCCCCAAAACCCCCAAAACTGGGGGGGTCAATTGAAAACTGAGACTCATGGGACGTGGATTTCAAAGCTTTTGGAGCTTACATGATCATGTAATTGTGATATTACAGATTTTATTGTCAATTGTTTTAAAGGTGCACTTGTGTCTTCAAAGCTTCACATGGAGTAAACGTATTTTTCAAAATGGACGTAGGAGCAGTCCACATGGAACCTCTCTGTGTTAACGAAAATCTTTTCAGATTCAGGGGCGTCATTCTCCGACCCCCCGCCGGGTTGGAGAATCGCCGGGGGCTGGCGTGAATCCCGCCCCCGCCGGTTGCCGAAGTCTCCGGCACCGGATATTCGGCGGGGGCGGGAATCGGGCCGCGCCGGTTGGCGGGCCCCCGCTCAATTCTCCGGCGCAAATGGGCCGAAGTCCCGCCGATAAATTGCCTGTCCCGCCGGCGTGGATTAAACCACCTTTTGAACGGCAGGACAAGGCGGCGTGGGCGGGCTCTGGGGTCCTGGGGGGGGCACGGGGCGATCTGGCCCCGGGGGGTGCCCCCACGGTGTCCTGGCCCGCGATCGGGGCCCACCGAACCGCGGGTGGGCCTGTGCCGTGGGGGCACTCTTTTCCTTCCGCCTTCGCCACGGTCTCCACCATGGCGGAGGCGGAAGAGACTCCCTCCACTGTGCATGCGTGGGAAACTGTCAGCGGCTGCTGACGCTCCCGCGCATGCGCCGCCCGGAGATGTCATTTCCGCGCCAGCTGGCGGGGCAACAAACGCCATTTCCGCCAGCTGGCGGGGCGGAAATTCCTCCGGCGCCGGCCTAGCCCCTCAATGTTGGGACTCGGCCCCCAAAGATGCGGAGCATTCCGCACCTTTGGGGCGGCGCAATGCCCGTCTGATTGGCGCTGTTTTGGGCGCCAGTCGGCGGACGTCGTGCCGTTTCCGGAGAATTTCGCCCCAGGTCTCTAGGGCTGGCTACAAAGAGTCATAAAAATGCAAAAAAACCTCCTCCAGGGATCTGCATTGTATCCTCCAAAAAGGTGAGAACCCCCCTTGGCTTCTGATAGAACAGGAGGTGGGAAGGGAGTGCAAAAGACCACAATGTAACATCTTTAACAGGCGAAACAATGACTTCCTTGGAAATTAACATAGCCGCCATTTTTGCGTTTTTGAATAGTGTAAAAGAGGCCGTTAGGATCAATCTTATACGGCAGGGTGGGAGAGATGATAGCAGCATGCAGCTCTCAGGTGGGACAGAGGGACCACACCCGCCCCCGCCCCCAAAGAAAATCAGAGATGTCAGTAGAGCTTCCTCTTTGCTCGAAGGCACAGATGAAGGGACCAAGGAGGCAACTGCCGTTCTGTTGAAAGAATCCAGGCAATCTGCCTCCGCGGAACTACTGAGACACAAGAAACCCCCCCCCCTCTCTCTCTCTCTCCCAAAACCTGCTTGATCTGCTGAGACCACTTGAAAAAGGCAAATACCGACTGATCGACTGCAGAGGCCATCGCAGCTGCTAAACCAAACCTCAACTCCTTCGCTTCAGAAAGAAGGAATGGGCCTTCGCTTCAGAAAGAAGGAATGGGCCTTCGCTTCAGAAAGAAGGAATGGGCCGTCAACATCTTACCAGGATTGTTTTGAAATCACATTCTTCAATATATTTTTCCTCGTTACTAATTAAAATACAGACTCAAAGATTACCTAATTAAATTTCAGCAGCAGCAGTTTTTGTTAACAAACTAACCTTTACCTTGCTTAAGGCTATTTTTAATCGATCGAAATTTATAATTTCGATCGCGGGCCAGGCCACCGTGGGGGCACCCCCTGCGGCCAGATCGGCCCATGGCCCCCCCAGGACCCCGGGGCCCAGCCCGCGCCGCCTTGTCCCGCCAGTAAGGTAGGTAGTTTAATCTACGCCAGAGGGACAGGCATTTTAGCAGCGGGACTTCGGCCCATCCGGAGAATCGCGGGGGGGGGGGGGGGGGGGCGCCAACCGGCGTGGCGCGATTCCCGCCCCCGCCGAATATCCGGTGCCGGAGAATTCGGCAACCGGCGGGGGCGGGATTCACGCCAGCCCCCGGCGATTCTCCGACCCGGCGGGGGGTCGGAGAATCCCGCCCATGATTCTTAACTCATTAACAACTTTGCCTTTTACCTGACAGTAACTAAAGAGAGTAAATGATACACACAATCGTGATCTAATTCCATGGCAGAATGAGCTCAAAGGGCTGAGTGGCTTCCTCCTGTTTCTCTGATCCTTTGAATACTTAGCTGATCTGATCAAGTACATCCTTACCACACTGCCAAAATGTATGCAGCCTTTTCAGTTACAAATACATTGAAAGTGTTTTGAAAACAAAGTTTCAGATTTTTCTTAAGGGATAACACATTACAAACTCCCAGAGCTCTTAACTGTACTTCCCCCACACATCACTTACTTTGCTAATTGAGTATTTGCATTGCATCAGTTAGAATCCAAGTTTCCATTACTGAACTCATCACGCAAAGCTGGTGAAACGCCTTTGGCACTTTAGAATGGAAAGTTATAGTCAGAGACTTACAACGGGTACACAAATCTCTCACAGACAACAGCCTGAAACTTCTAGTTTTCAAGGGACATTTCAGAAATGTCCGGAAAGTTTGTAATGAAGAGTTTGGAAAATGGGCATTGATGCACCTCCCTCATCCCACTTTATGGAAAGGTTGTGCCAACAGCACTGATATGAAATGGAAGTTGCTGAAAAGAATATTGAACCTTCTCGATAATCTTCCAAATGAATCAAGCGCGATTTAACTAAAAGGGAACAAAGTCCCATAGTGAGCGGGTTCAGCCGCGTGTTTAATCGCCACCATGCAAAAAATGTCAACCTGGCAGTGCCCCTGCCAGCTGGCAGTAGCAGCTGGGCACCTTGGCACTGCCGATCTGCTGGGCTATCCCCACGAGTGCCGTCCCATCTGCTCCCCGTTTCTGGAGGCCAGTGCTGAACAGCGATCGCCTGAGGTCTCCGAGACGATGGAGATTGATCCCAATGCCTCAGGTACCTCAGGAATCTGCACATTAAACTGAGACCAGGGGCGAGATTCTCGGACCCCCCGCCGGGTCGGAGAATCGCCGGGGGCTGGCGTGAATCCCGCCCCCGCCGGTTGCCGAAGTCTCCAGCACCTGAAATTCGGCGGGGGCGGGAATCGCGCCGTGCCGGTTGGTGGGCCCCCCCGCTCGATTCTCCGGCCCGGGTGGGCCGAAGTCCCGCCGCTAAAATGCCTGTCCCGCCGGCGTAAATTAAACCACCTACCTTACCGGCGGGACAAGGCGGCGCGGGCGGGCTCCGGGGTCCTGGGGGGGGCGCGGGGCGATCTGGCCCCGGGGGGTGCCCCCACGGTGGCCTGGCCCGCGATCGGGGCCCACCGATCCGCGGGCGGGCCTGTGCCGTGGGGGCACTCTTTCCCTTCCGCCTTCGCCATGGTCTCCACCATGGCAGAGGCGGAAGAGACTCCCTCCACTGCGCATGCATGGGAAGCTGTCAGCGGCCGCACACACCCCTGCGCATGCGCCGCCCGGAGATGTCATTTCCGCGCCAGCTGGCGGGGCACCAAAGGCCTTTTCCGCCAGCTGGCAGGGCGGAAATTCGTCCGGCGCCGACCTAGCCCCTCAAGGTTGGGGCTCGGCCCCCAAAGATGCAGAGCATTCCGCACCTTTGGGGTGGCGCGATGCCCGTCTGATTTGCGCCGTTCTGGGCGCCAGTCGGCGGACATCGCACCGTTTCCGGAGAATTTCGCCCCAGCTGTCTCGCTTTAATATGGTGGTGTAGCTCTGTTATTTAAGGATGACATCCGGGAAATAGTAAGGGATGACATCGGTGCTATGGAGGATAAGGTTGAACCATTTGGGCGGAAATCAGGAATAGTAAGGCGAAAAAGTAACTGATAGGAGTAGTCTATAGGCCACCAAATAGTAACATTATGGTGGGGCAGGCAATAAACAAAGAAATAACGGATGCATGTAGAAATGGTACAGCAGTTATCATGGGGAATTTTAATCTACAAGTCGATTGGTTTAACCAGGTCTGTCAAGACAGCCTTGAGGAGGAGTTTATAGAATGTCCACAATTGCTCACAATTTACATAGATGATTTGGAGTTGGGGACCAAGGGCAATGTATCCAAGTTTGCAGACGACACTAAGATGAGTGGTAAAACAAAAAGTGCAGAGGATACTGGAAGTCTGCAGAGGGATTTGGATAGGCTAAATTAGTGGGCTAGGGTCTGGCAGATGGAATACAATGTTGACAAATGTGAGGTTATCCATTTTGGTAGGAAAAACAGCAAAAGGGATTATTATTTCAATGATAAAATATTAAAACATGCTGCTGTGCAGAGAGACCTGGGTGTGCTAGTGCATGAGTCACAAAAAGTTGGTTTACAGGTGCAACAGGTAATTAAGAAGGCAAATGGAATTTTGTCCTTCATTGCTAGAGGGATGGAGTTTAAGACTAGGGAGGTTATGCTGCAATTATATAAGGTGTTAGTGAGGTCACACCTGGAGTATTGTGTTCAGTTTTGGTCTCCTTACTTGAGAAAGGGCGTACTGGCAATGGAGGGTGTGTAGAGGAGATTCACTAGGTTAATCCCAGAGCTGAAGGGGTTGGATTACGAGGAGAGGTTGAGTAGACTGGGACTGTACTCGTTGGAATTTAGAAGGATGAGGGGGGATCTTATAGAAACATATAAAATTATGAAGGGAATAGACAGGATAGATGTGGGCAGGTTGTTTCCACTGGTCGGGGAAAGCAGAACTAGGGGGCATAGCCTCAAAATAAGAGGAAGTAGATTTAGGATTGAGTTTAGGAGGAACTTCTTCACCCAAAGGGTTGTGAATCTATGGAATTCCTTGCCCAGTGAAGCAGTAGAGGCTCCTTCATTAAATGTTTTTAAGATAAAGTTAGATAGTTTTTTAAAGAATAAAGGGATTAAGGGTTATGGTGTTCGGGCCGGAAAGTGGAGCTGAGTCCACAAAAGATCAGCCATGATCTCATTGAATGGCGGAGCAGGCTCGAGGGGCCAGATGGCCTACTCCTGCTCCTAGTTCTTATGGTCTTAATATGCAGATTTGCTAAAAAATGATCCCGCCCACAATGGGTGTGGTTTACATTGCACCGTCTCGCAATATCGCTTTAGATCTTGCGAGGCGTTAGGAGCCATGTAGATCTGGGAGCGGGGTCTCCAGGCTTCTATCGGCCAGGCTGCGCCGCGACGAGCTGCTTTGCGGGTTCATCGTGGCTGTAAAATTGTGCCCAGTGCTGGGAATGTCGCATAAAATGAATCAAGATCTTCCAATGTTCAGTGTGAGAATTACTTTTTTTCAGCTAAGAATGAATGGTCGTTTATTGATTATTTCTGAAGAACCTATCCTTCTTTAATGGGTCCATTGGCAAGTGCACCAACAAATTAAACTCTTGCACATCCCTCCATGTCAAGAAGCTGTACATTAAAAACAGGACCCATCCAAATCCAGCCAATCCCAACTGGCTACTGTCGATCAGCAACAAAGTGATGGAGGGAGTCATCAGCAGTGCGAACAAGCAGCACTTACTCAGCAATAACCAGTTTGGGTTATTGGATTAATCATGATCAGTTTGGGTTCCGCCAGGGTCACTCAGCTCCTGACCTCATTACAGCCTTGGTTCAAACATGGACAATAGAGCTGAATGCCAGAGGCGAGGTGAGGGTGACTGCCCTTGACTGCCCACTGGTTGGAGTCATACCCGGCACAAAGGAAGATGTTGTGGTGGTTGGAGGTCAATCATCTCAGCTCCAGGATATCACTGCAGGAGTTCCTCAGGGTCGTGTCCTCGGCCCCAACCATCTTCAGCTGCTTCATCAATGACCTCCCTTCCATCATAAGGTCAGAAGTGGGGATATTCGCTGATGACTGCACAATGTTCAGCATCATTCGCGACTCCTCAGATAATGAAGCAGTCCATGTCCAAATGCAGCAAGACCTGGATAATATCAAGGCTTGGCTGACAAATGGCAACTTACATTCATGTCACACAAGTGGCAGGCTATGATCATAGAGACATAGAAAATAGGAGCAGGAGGAGGCCATTCGGCCCTTCGAGCCTGCTCCCCCCTTCATTATGATCATGACTGATCACCCAACTCAAAAGCCTAATCCTGCTTTCTCCCCATATCCTTTGATCCCCTTTGCCCTAAGTGCTATATCTAACTACTTCTTGAAAACATACAATGTTTTGGCCTCAACTACTTCCTGTGGTAACGAATTCCACAGGCCGACCACTCTCTGGGTGAAGAGATTTCCTGGCTCTGGCCACACCCACCATCGGGAACATCCTTCCTGCATCTACCCTGTCCAGTCCTGTTAGAATTTTATAGGTTTCTAGGAGATCCCCCATCATTTTTCTAAACTCCAACAAATACAATCCTAACCGATTCAAACTCTCCTTATAGATCAGTCCGGCCAATCCTGGAATCAGTCTGGTAAACCTTCGCTGCACTCCCTCAAGAGCAAGAACATCCTTCCTCAGATAAGGAGACTTGAACTGCATCAAATATTCCAGGTGTGGCCTCACCAAGGCCCTGGATAATTGCAGCAACACATCCCTGCTCCTGCACTCGAATCCTCTCACTATGAAGGCCAGCATATCATTAGCCTTCTTTACCGCCTGCTGCACCTGCATGCTTACCTTCAGCGACTGGTGTAAGAGGACACCTTGGACTCGAGGACAACATCTCCAACAAGACAGGATCTAACCATTGCTGCTCAGTATTCAGTGGCATCACCATCGCTGAATTGCCCACTATAAATATTGTTATGTATCAGAGTAACATCATTGGTTGGTGTAAAGCAATCAAGTTGGAGAGAATAAAGCTGCATTAAGTTTCAAGGGAGTAAGGCCAGGCTGGATGTCCTCTACTTCAATGCCAGGGGTGTTACAGGTTAAACAGATTAGTTAAGGATGAGGATTGACATGTGGAATTGTGATATAGTAGCCATCTCGGAGATGTGGTTCAGGGAGGGGCAGGGCTGGCAGCTCAACATTCCGGGATTTAGAATCTTCAGACGAGACAGAGGAGGGGGCGAATGAGGAGGAGGTATTGCATTTTTAGTTAAGGAGTTACTTACTGCGGTAAGGAAAGATGATATCTTTGAGGGTCGAGCTTAGAAATAAAAAAGGGACAGCCACATTGCTATGTGTTTATTATAGACCCCCAGATAGCCAGCGGGAAATTGAGGAGCAAATATGTGCACAATTTGTGGAGGTGTGTAAAAATATTTAGGTAAAATGGGAGGAGGAACTGGGGACAGAGGTAGGATGGGGACTCTGAAGTGAAGCACTGAGCAGGGTGAACTTCACCTCCTCCTGCGCAAGGCTGAGCCTAATGCAGCTGAAAGTGGTGCACAGAGCGCACCTGACAGAACCCGAATGAGCAGGTTCTTCCCGGAGGTGTAGGACAAATGTGAGCGGTGCCAGAGGGGCCCGGCCAACCACACCCACATGTTTTGGGCTTGCCCCAAGCTTGCTGGGTTCTGGACAGCCTTCTCCGAGGCAATGTCCAAGGTTGTGGGGGTGAGGGTGAAGCCATGCCCGAGAGTGGCAATCTTCGGGGTATCGGAGCAGCCAGAGCTACACATGGGGAAGGAGGCCAAGGCCCTCGCTTTCGCTTCCCTAATCGCCCGCCGGAGAATCCTGCTCGGCTGGCGATCGGCAGCACCACCCACAGCTGCAGACTGGCTCGCTGACCTCTCGGAATTTCTCCACCTGGAGAATATTAAGTACGCCATCCGAGGGTCAGAGGAAGGCTTCCTGGAGACTTGGGGGCAGTTTGTCGGCCTGTTCCAAAACCTGTTCGACGCCAGCAACGAGGAGTAAGTTAAGAATAAAAAAACAAGATAGATGAAGAAACAAAGGACTGCGCAACCTGGGAAGGGGGGGCGGGGGGGGGGGGGGGGGGAGTGGGGAAACCACAAAAGAACAGAAAAGGAGGGAGGGCGGCAAAATGTACATAGGCTCAGCTAAATGAAAGACAAAATAAACCACTCTGTACAATAAAGTAAATTAACGCGGGTAAGAAAAATGTGATGTGTATATATACAATTGTTTATAAATGTGAGAGATGCCAATAAAAAGATATTTTAAAAAAATTATTAGGTGAATTCAACTTTCACAACTTTAATTGGGATAGTCACTGTGTTAAGGGCTAAGATGGAATGAATTTCTTAAAATGTATACAGGAGAACTTTTTAACTCAATATGTAGAGGGACATTGCAGCGTTGGACCTAATTCTGGGGAATGAAGCCGGACAGGTGGTTGATATGTTGGTGGGGGAGCATTTTGGTGACAGCGACCACAACATGGTACAATTTAAGTTTGTTATGGACAAAGAAATGGACAAGTTCCTGTGGTGGTATGCATTAGGGGTATTATGGTACCCTGTGATGCCGAGAGGCTATTGGTGGATAGACGCCGGGTCCCGATTGGATCAGCCGCCTACTGGCTCCACCAAGTAAGGCGGAGTATAAGAGTCCGGGTTCTCCCAGCAGCCGCATTCTGTAACTGTGCTGCTGGGGAACAAGTCTGTGTAATAAAGCCATCGATTGACTCCTTCTCATCTCGTCTCGTGAGTGATTGATTGTGCTACAGTTCCAAAGAAAGGTTTTGGTTTTGGGGAGAGTGGATTTTAATAAAATAAGGCAGGATCTGGCCAAGGTAGACTGGGAAGAGTTAGTTGTGGGGAATATACAGGAGAGCAGTGGGAGGCATTGAAAAGGGAAATGGGAAGGGTACAGGCCCAACATTTTCCTTCGAGGGTAATAGGAAGGAGTAACAAGCCCAGAGAACCATGGATGACCAGAGGCAGTCAGGATACGAGGAGAAGAAAAAGAGAGGCTTTTAGCAAGTACAAGGGGGGCAAATCAACGGAGGCATTAGTGGAGTACAGCAAGTGCAGGATGGAGCATCAGAAAACAATTAGGAGAGCAAAGAAGGGATGCGAGAAAGATCTGGCTGGTAAAAGTAGGGACAATCCCAGAATATTCTATAAGTATATCAATGGGGAGAGGATAACCAGGGATAGAGAGGGGCCCATTAGGAACCTTGGGGACAATCAGTGGGTAGAGCCAGAGGACATTGGTAGAGTGTTGAATGAATGCTTCACATCTGTCTTCACCCAAGAGAATGAGAGGTAGATATGGAACTCAGGGAGAGCAACTGTGAGTCTCTTGAGCAAATTATCACAGGGAGTGACAAGCTATTGGAGGTGTTGGCAGGCTTCAAAGTGAACAAATCTCCAGGTCCGGATGAATTATGTCCAAGGCTGCTGTGGGAGGCAGGGGCTCTGACCCAAATAATTAATTCCTCTCTGGCCGAGGGGTAGGTGCCAGAGGACTGGAGAACCACAAATGTGGTCCCACTATTTAAGAAGGGTTGTAGAGACAAGCCAGGGAACCACAGACCAGAGAGTCTCACGTCAGTGGTGGGGAAACTATTGGAGAAAATTCTGAAGGAGAGAATCTATCTCCAGTTGGAGAGGCAAGGTTTGATCAGGGAGAGTCAGCATGGCTTTGTCAGAGGGAGGTCATGCCTAACAAAGTTGGATTACATTTTTTGAGGAGGTGGCCAGGTGTGTAGATGTGGGTAGTGCAGTTGATGTAGTTTATATGAATTTCAGCAAAGCCTTTGACAAGGTCCCACATGGGAGACTTATAAAAAAGGCAAATGTACATGGGTTACAGGGAACTTGATAAGGTGGATTCAAATCTGGCTGAGCTGTAGGAGACAGAGGGTGATGACAGACGGCTGCTTTAGTGATTGGAAGCCAGTGACCAGTGGGGTACCACAGGATCCGTGGTGGGCCCCCTATTATTTGTCACTTGTATAAACGGGCATAGGTGACTCTGTGGGGGGTTACGATCAGTAAGTTTGCAGACGACACAAAAATTGGCTGGGTGGTTAACAGTGAGGTTGAGTGTCTTGGGTTAGGAAGATATAGACGGGATGGTCAAATGGACAGAAATTAACCCTGGAAAGTGTGAGGTGATACACTTTGGAAGGAGAAATTTGACAAGGAAGTATTCAATGAACCGCCTGACATTAGGAAGTTTAAAAAGCTCTCAGTCAACTGCAAGCCTCTGGGGGCTTGCTTCAAACGGAGGATGGGAGTTTCCAGTATACTTCCCGTTGTAGTGCTGCGGAGACAATGCACGAGGCACTGAAACGGTCCGCGGGAGCGTGGAGTTGCGACTCTGTGACCCACTACCCGGGAATCGATAGGCACAGAAACAACTGCTCTGCCTGCGTGCTGAGAGATTGTTTGCTTTCAGCAGAGAGAAATTATACAGCAGCGAATCATAGAATCATAGAATTTAGAATCATAGACTGTACATACAGAAGGAGGACATTCGGCCCATCGAGTCTGCACCAGCCTATGGAAAGAGCACCCTTCTCAAGCCCACACCCCCACCCTATCCCCATAACCCAGTAACCCCACCTAATCTTTTTTTGGACACTAAGGGCAATTCAGCACGGTCAATTCACCGAACCTAATTAATTAATTAACCTGCCCCCGGAGGAAATCCACGCAGGCACAGGAAGAACATGCAGACTCCGCACAGATAGTGACCCAAGCCAGGAATCGAACCTGCGAACCTGGAGAGGTGAAGTAACCACTGTGCTAACCACTGTGCTACTGTGCTGCCGGAAGACAGATTGAAAGCTGAGCAGCACAGATCAGGGAGCTGCAATCCAAAAATGGTGGGAAGAAAATGCGGCCTGGACACGTTTGATGAGGAGGAGGGGACATGGAATTCTTATCAGGAAAGGTTCCAGTCGTTCCTTCAAGCCAATCGGACACCAGCAGACCTGCGCACCGGGACCTGTCTCTGCTCAGCTGGGAGGAAAACATTCACGTTGTTGCACGATTTAGAACCTCGGCTAAACCTGGAGACACATCGTATGTGAGTTAGTGACTGTCTCGCAAGAACATTTCTCTCCCTGTCCACTGCTAATAGCTGAAAGATTCCACTTTCACCATCGTGCACAGGAGGAAGGGAAACGTTTCACTACTTGTTGCATCACTATGAAAGCTAGCAAAATATTGTGAATTTGGCCAAACTTTGGAGGATACGCTTCGTAACCGATTGGTTTGCGGCCTCGGGAATGAATCCACCCAAAGGAGATTGTTGACTAAAGGGGCATTAACTCTAAAATCTGATATAAAAATCGCAACGTCTATGGAACTTGCTGTGAGAGAAGATTGGAGTTCGAGCTAAAGTCCATAAGATGGAGCCTGTGAGAAGCCGATCCACCGAGAACCTTCCAGGTCATCGCTGCGGCCAAGTGGGACATCTGGCTGGAGATTGTTGGAGCAAGGAGACCAAATGCAGAAACTGTTGGATTGGATTGGGTTTGTTTATTGTCACGTGTACCGAGGTACAGTGAAAAGTATTTTTCTGCGAGCAGCTCAACAGATTATTAAGTACATGAGAAGAAAAGGGAATAAAAGAAAATATATACTAGGGCAACACAACATATACAATGTAACTACATAAGCACTGGCATCGGATGAAGCATACAGGGTGCAGTGTTAATGAAATCAGTCCATAAGAGGGTCATTTAGGAGTCTGGTGACAGTGGGGAAGAAGCTGTTTTTGAGTCTGTTCGTGCGTGTTCTTGTGGTAAAGTTGGTCACATTGCCAAGGCAGGTGGTCACGCCAACCTTCATCAGCAGAAAGCAAGTGTACCAAGAAAAACACAACATAGTCTACAGCACGTGTTTACCAGTTCAGTGATCCAACTGAAGACTCACCGAGAGTCAACGTGTCAAATCAGCTTAAGGAATGTGAGCTCAGTTCTAGCAGTACAAGGAGACCAGCAACAATATTGGGTCGATCCAAAATTAAACGGGAACGCTATTAAGGTGGAAGTGGATACGGGCGCTGCAGTATCACTTATACCTGAATAGATATTCCACCAGAAATTGAAGTATCTGCCATTGCAACCATCTGATGTGGTCTTGAGAACATTTACCAAGGAGGTTGGCCACTGAAGGACTTCATCGAGGTGACTGTGGAAGTTAATGAGCAGGAAGTGGAGTTGCCTCTTCACATTGTTCAAAGAAACTTTCCAGCATTGTTTGGGAGATCTTGGATAAGGAAGATTAAGCTAAACTGGGCCATCATGAACCAACTTGTTGATTCTATGAATGATCGTCAACCATTTCTGAGAAAGTATGTGAATGCATTCGAGGAGTCACTTGGATCCATGACTGGGGTTGAAGTGAAACTCAAGATAAAGGCAGACAGCGTGCCTAAGTGTTGGGAAGCCTGTACCGCACCTTACGATATTCGACCTAAAGTGGAAGAAGAACTCGAGAGGTTACTGAAGACAGGAGTCATTGAGACTGTTACCACCAGCGATTGGGCAGCCCCATTCGTTCCAGAGTTAACGAAGGATGGTTCAGTACGAATATGTGGGGATTTCATAATGATTATCAGCTCCGTATTATGAGCTGACCAGTCCCCTCGACCATTTATCGGAGATCTATTTGCCGGCTTCTCAGGTGGCCAAATAATCTCTCCCAAGCCAATTGGCAAATGAAGGTAGTGATTGAGTCTCAGCCATTACTGACTATAGTGACACACAAGGGTCTGTTTCGGTATCGGAGGCTTCCGTTTGGGATAACATCAGCACCGGCTCTGGCCCAAAGATCTATGGATCAGATTTTGAGTGAGTTCAGGTGTGTGATGCCACCTGGAAAACATTTTGATTACAGGTTTGAATGATGAAGAGCATGGAAAGAATAGACAAGCTACTCTGGGAAAGCTGCAACTACATAGTCTCAGGGTCAAGAGAGAGCAGCGCGAATGTTTGAAATTGTTTATTCACTATCCTGGACACATCATCGACAAAGACGGTCCTCACAAAGAGCCGAGGAAGCTATCAGAGATCCTGGATTCTCCACGACTGCAAACATGGCTCAGTTAAGGTCATTTCCAGGATTATTAAATGACTCTGGATAGTTCATACTGCACTTAGCAACAAGGCTGAAGCCTTAACACACGTTGCTTTGTAATAAACAGGCTTGGCTCTGGACAAAAGATTGTGAGTGTGCTTACCGAAATGTCAAACAAATATAATAGGAATCTGAGCTGTAATCATTCCACCATGTCTACCGATTAGAATCCTGGTACAACTGTACGAGGGCCATCCCGGTGGAGTTAGAATGAAGGAGTTGGGAGAAGGTACGTCTGGTACCCGGGTTAGATGCCCACATAGAGGAGAAGGTGGAGTTATGCCAATCCTGCGCTGTGTTGCGAAATGCATCACCTATCCAACCTTGGAACCCATGGGAGTGGCCTATCAGGTCATGGCAATTAATCCATGTCGATAATGTGGGACCAGTCGAAGGACACATGTTTTTGGTCATGGTTGATGGGCATTCGAATTGACCGGATGTTGTCATCATCAAATCGACAACTCCAGAACAGACCATAGAAAGGCTTGACCAGGTATTTGCAAGATTTGGGTGACCTGAACAACTTGCGAGCAATAACGGTGCTCCGTTCACATTGATGTGTTATGTTCTCGGTGTAACATAAGCGGCTTCCTTGTGGTGCACTTGACAAAGGAAGGTTCCGACGTGGAGATAACTTCAACACGTTTATTAAACTATTTACACTTCTATTACTTGGGTTCGACACTACTGTTAATCCTACTATAGCTACCCAGACTGACTAACCAGTTGCTGAAATCCATGTGGTGGGTGTAATATTGAATCAACCCTGTGTCTCTACTCACTGACTGTCTCCACTGGAAAGAGGCAGATCATGTGTGTGGTGTCCTTTATATATGGGTTGGTGTAATGCCCTCCTGTGGTGGTGTCACCTCCTTGTGTATCGTGAATGTCCATTGGTCGTGTCCTATCTACCTGATCTATTGGTTGAGTGTGTGTGTGTGATGCCTTTGGTGCTCCCTCTAGAGTCTAGCTGGCCTACATGTATTTACATTGATGCACATCACCACACACATCAGCCGGATTAGAGGACTACCTGAAGGGGTGTGGTATCCGCCATATCAAACCTACCCCCCCCCCCCCCCCACCATCCAGCTGCCAACGGCTTACTGACCAACGTTAATTAGGAACGGCTTAAAATGGGACAACTTAAATTGGGCCCACTTCCCTGACATTGACTGGCCTCCATCAATACACAGACCCTGACATCCAGACTAGAATCATAGAATCCCTACACTGCAGAAGGAGGCCATTCAGCCCATCGAGTCTGCACCGACCCTTCGAAAGACCACCCCACCTAGGCCCAATTCTCCATCCTGTTCCTGCAACCCCACCCTAAGGGGCAATTTAGCACGGCCAATCCACCTTAACTGTGCATCTTTGGATTGAGGGAGGAAAGCGGAGCACCCGGAGGAAACCCGGCACGGGGCCACAGTGGTTAGCACTGTGACGGTGCCGCAGTGTCGGCGTCGCAGTGCCGGAGTCGCAGTGCCGGCGTCGCAGTGCCGGTGTCGCAGTGTCGGCGTCGCAGTGTCGGCGCCGCAGTGCTGGTGTCGCAGTGTCGGCGTCGCAGTGTCGGTGTCACAGTGCCGGAGTCGCAGTGCCGGAGTCGCAGTGTCGGCGTCGCAGTGCCGGCGTCGCAGTGCCGGTGTCGCAGTGCCGGAGTCGCAGTGCCGGCGTCGCAGTGTCGGCGTCGCAGTGCCGGAGTCGCAGTGTCGGCGTCGCAGTGTCGGTGTCACAGTGCCGGAGTCGCAGTGCCGGAGTCGCAGTGTCGGCGTCGCAGTGCCGGCGTCGCAGTGCCGGTGTCGCAGTGCCGGAGTCGCAGTGCCGGCGTCGCAGTGTCGGCGTCGCAGTGTCGGCGCCGCAGTGCCGGCGTCGCAGTGCCGGAGTCGCAGTGTCGGCGTCGCAGTGCCGGCGTCGCAGTGCCGGTGTCGCAGTGTCGGCGCCGCAGTGCCGGCGTCGCAGTGTTGGTGTCGCAGTGTCGGCGCCGCAGTGTCGGCGTCGCAGTGTCGGCGTCGCAGTGTCGGTGTCGCAGTGTCGGCGCCGCAGTGCCGGCGTCGCAGTGTCGGCGTCGCAGTGCCGGCGTCGCAGTGTCGGTGTCGCAGTGTCGGAGTCGCAGTGCTGGAGTCGCAGTGCCGGAGTCGCAGTGCCGGCGTCGCAGTGCCGGAGTCGCAGTGCTGGAGTCGCAGTGTCGGCGTCGCAGTGCCGGCGTCGCAGTGTCGGTGTCGCAGTGTCGGTGTCGCAGTGCCGGCGTCGCATTGCCGGAGTCGCAGTGCCGGCGTCGCAGTGCCGGAGTCGCAGTGCTGGAGTCGCAGTGCCGGAGTCGCAGTGCCGGAGTCGCAGTGCCGGCGTCGCAGTGCCGGAGTCGCAGTGCCGGAGTCGCAGTGCCGGAGTCGCAGTGCCGGAGTCGCAGTGCCGGCGTCGCAGTGCCGGCGTCGCAGTGCCGGAGTCGCAGTGCTGGAGTCGCAGTGCCGGAGTCGCAGTGCCGGAGTCGCAGAGCCGCCGTCGCAGTGCCGGAGTCGCAGTGCTGGCGTTGCAGTGCCGGAGTCGCAGTGCTGGAGTCGCAGTGCCGGAGTCGCAGTGCCGGAGTCGCAGTGCCGGCGTCGCATTGCCGGAGTCGCAGTGCCGGCGTCGCAGTGCCGGAGTAGCAGTGCCGGCATCGCAGTGCCGGAGTCGCAGTGCCGGCGTCGCAGTGTCGGCGTCGCAGTGCCGGAGTCGCAGTGCCGGAGTCGCAGTGCCGGCGTCGCAGTGCCAGATTCGCAGTGCCGGCATCGCAGTGCTGGAGTCGCAGTGCCGGAGTCGCAGTGCCGGAGTCGCAGTGCCGGCGTCGCAGTGCCGGAGTCGCAGTGCCGGCATCGCAGTGCTGGAGTCGCAGTGCCGGAGTCACAGTGTCGGCATCGCAGTGCTGGAGTCGCAGTGCCGGAGTCGCAGTGCCGGAGTCGCAGTGTCGGCGTCGCAGTGCCGGCGTCGCAGTGTCGGTGTCGCAGTGCCGGCGTCGCATTGCCGGAGTCGCAGTGCCGGCGTCGGAGTGCCGGAGTCGCAGTGCCGGCGTCGCAGTGCCGGAGTAGCAGTGCCGGCGTCGCAGTGCCGGAGTCGCAGTGCCGGCGTCGCAGTGTCGGTGTCGCAGTGCCGGCGTCGCATTGCCGGAGTCGCAGTGCCGGCGTCGCAGTGTCGGCGTCGCAGTGCCGGCGTCGCAGTGCTGGCATCGCAGTGCCGGCGTCGCAGTGCCGGAGTCGCAGTGCCGGCGTCGCAGTGCCGGAGTCACAGTGCCGGAGTCGCAGTGTCTGCGTCGCAGTACTGGCATCGCAGTGCCAGCATCGCAGAGTCGCCGTCGCAGTGTCGGCGTCGCAGTGCCGGCGTCGCAGTGCCGGAGTCTCAGTGCCGGCGTCGCAGTGCCGGCGTCGCAGTGCCAGCGTCGCAGTGCCGGAGTCACAGTGCCGGCATCGCAGTGTCGGCGTCGCAGTGCCAGCATCGCAGTGCCAGCATCGCAGTGTCGGCGTCGCAGTGTCGGCGTCGCAGTGCCGGCGTCGCAGTGCCGGAGTCGCAGTGCCGGCGTCGCAGTGCCGGCGTCGCAGTGCCGGAGTCACAGTGCCGGCATCGCAGTGTCGGCATCGCAGTGTCGGCGTCGCAGTGCCGGCGTCGCAGTGCCGGCGTCGCAGTGTCGGCGTCGCAGTGCCGGCGTCGCAGTGCCGGAGTCGCAGTGCTGGAGTCGCAGTGTCGGCGTCGCAGTGCCGGCGTCGCAGTGTCGGTGTTGCAGTGCTGGCGTCGCATTGCCGGAGTCGCAGTGCCGGAGTCGCAGTGCCGGAGTCGCAGTGCCGGAGTCGCAGTGCCGGAGTCGCAGTGCCGGAGTCGCAGTGCCGGAGTCGCAGTGCCGGCGTCGCAGTGCCGGCGTCGCAGTGCCGGAGTCGCAGTGCCGGAGTCGCAGTGCCGGAGTCGCAGTGCTGGAGTCGCAGTGCCGGAGTCGCAGTGCCGGAGTCGCAGTGCCGGCGTCGTATTGCCGGAGTCGCAGTGCCGGCGTCGCAGTGCCGGAGTAGCAGTGCCGGCATCGCAGTGCCGGAGTCGCAGTGCCGGCGTCGCAGTGTCGGCGTCGCAGTGCCTGCGTCGCAGTGCCAGAGTCGCAGTGCCGGAGTCGCAGTGCCGGCGTCGCAGTGCCAGAGTCGCAGTGCCGGCATCGCAGTGCTGGAGTCGCAGTGCCGGAGTCGCAGTGCCGGAGTCGCAGCGCCGGCATCGCAGTGCTGGAGTCGCAGTGCCAGAGTCGCAGTGTCGGCATCGCAGTGCTGGAGTCGCAGTGCCGGAGTCGCAGTGCCGGAGTCGCAGTGTTGGCGTTGCAGTGCCGGCGTCGCAGTGTCGGTGTCGCAGTGCCGGCGTCGCATTGCCGGAGTCGCAGTGCCGGCGTCGCAGTGCCGGAGTCGCAGTGCCGGCGTCGCAGTGCCAGAGTAGCAGTGCCGGCGTCGCAGTGCCGGAGTCGCAGTGCCGGCGTCGCAGTGTCGGTGTCGCAGTGCCGGCGTCGCATTGCCGGAGTCGCAGTGCCGGCGTCGCAGTGTCGGCGTCGCAGTGCCGGCGTCGCAGTGCCGGCATCGCAGTGCCGGCGTCGCAGTGCCGGAGTCGCAGTGCCGGCGTCGCAGTGCCGGAGTCACAGTGCCGGAGTCGCAGTGTCGGCGTCGCAGTGCTGGCATCGCAGTGCCAGCATCGCAGTGTCGCCGTCGCAGTGTCAGCGTCGCAGTGCCGGCGTCGCAGTGCCGGAGTCGCAGTGCTGGCGTCGCAGTGCCGGAGTCACAGTGCCGGCATCGCAGTGTCGGCGTCGCAGTGCCAGCATCGCAGTGCCAGCATCGCAGTGTCGGCGTCGCAGTGTCGGCGTCGCAGTGTCGGCATCGCAGTGTCGGCATCGCAGTGCCGGCGTCGCAGTGCCGGAGTCGCAGTGCCGGCGTCGCAGTGCCGGCGTCGCAGTGCCGGAGTCACAGTGCCGGCATCGCAGTGTCGGCGTCGCAGTGTCGGCGTCGCAGTGCCGGCGTCGCAGTGTCGGCATCGCAGTGCCGGCGTCGCAGTGCCGGCGTCGCAATGCCGGAGTCGCAGTGTCGGCGTCGCAGTGCCGGCGTCGCAGTGTCGGCGTCGCAGTGCCGGCATCGCAGCGTCGGAGTCGCAGTGTCGGCGTCGCAGTGCCAGCACCGCAGTGTCGGCGTCGCAGTGTCGGCGTCGCTGTGCCAGCATCGCAGTGTCGGCGTCGCAGTGTCGGCGTCGCAGTGTCGGCGTCGCTGTGCCGGCGTCGCAGTGTCGGCGTCGCAGTGCCGGCGTCGCAGTGCCGGCGTCGCAGTGCCGGAGTCGCAGTGCCGGCGTCGCAGTGCCGGAGTCGCAATGTCGGCGTCGCAGTGCCGGAGTCGCAGTGCCGGCGTCGCAGTGCCGGCGTCGCAGTGCCGGCGTCGCAGTGTCGGCGTCGCAGTGCCGGCGTCGCAGTGCCGGCGTCGCAGTGCCGGCGTCGCAGTGCCGGAGTCGCAGTGCCGGCGTCGCAGTGCCGGCGTCGCAGTGCCGGCGTCGCAGTGTCGGCGTCGCAGTGCCGGCGTCGCAGTGCCGGCGTCGCAGTGCCGGAGTCGCAGTGCCGGAGTCGCAGTGCCGGAGTCGCAATGTCGGCGTCGCAGTGCCGGAGTCGCAGTGCCGGCGTCGCAGTGCCGGAGTCGCAGTGCCGGCGTCGCAGTGCCGGAGTCGCAGTGCCGGCGTCGCAGTGCCAGAGTCGCAGTGCCGGAGTCGCAGTGCCGGCGTCGCAGTGCCGGAGTCGCAGTGCCGGCGTCGCAGTGCCGGAGTCGCAGTGCCGGCGTCGCAGTGCCAGAGTCGCAGTGCTGGCGTTGCTCTGTTACAGTGTTGAGGGAATGTGACATCGTCGGAGCTGCAAGCACTCGGATAAACAGCTGCCCGCTAAACATCCCTTGGCACATTTTGATTTAGGAGGGAAGCTATTCCCGTGTCCTGGTTAACAATTCTCCCTTAACAAACAATTGTCAAATATTGACTCGTCACTCGTACATCTCATTCACTGTCATGAGCCACATCCTGTGAAAATTGCACACTGGATTCACAGACATAATAACTGCACAATGTGGATAGAAGAAACAGGGCCTATTTCCCACACATCGTGCACTGATGAAATACAGTTTCATTGTGTTGCAGATTTACAGGAGATCCAACCCGTGTTAACCAAATCAGGTTGCATTAGAATAATGGAATCCAGCGTCCAGCACAGGAGACCATTCGGCCCATTGCATCTGTGTTGGCTCTTTGAAATGAAAAATGAAAAATCGCTCATTGTCACAAGTAGGCTTCAAATGAAGTTACTGTGAAAAGCCCCTAGTCACCACATTCCGGTGCCTGTTTGGGGAGGCTGGTACGGGAATTGAACCGTGCTGCTGGCCTGCCTTGGTCTGCTTTAAAAGCCAGCGATTTAGCCCAGTGTGCTAAACCAGCTAAAGGAACTGTTCAATTAATCCACTCCCTCTGCACTTTCCCCAAAGTTCTATAAACCTTTCCCCTTCAGACATTTACTCAATGCAAAACAATAAACTCTCCTCATTCCTCCACTGGTACCTTTACCGATTATCCCCAGTCTATACTCTTACCAGTGGAACTGTTTCTCCCGAATAAAACTCTGATCAAAACCATTCATGATTTCGAACACGTTTATCAAATTGCCACGTATTCGTCTCGGCTCTAAGGAGAACAATCCCAGCTTCTCCAGTCTTTCCCACATAACGGAAGTACCTGGTCCCAGAAATCATTCTGGTAAAATCTCCTCTGCACCCTCCCCAAGGCCTTGACAACCTTCCTGAAGTGTAGGGCCCAAGAACTGGCAATAATTTATCATTAAATCCAATTGGCCCGGGGTGAAATTAGTCGCTGTGTGAAATTGTCAGCGAATTAACCTGCCGCAACTTCAGAAAATCTATCACAATTTTACTTTCATATTGATCACAACCTCAGGATATCTCTTCGCAGCCAATGAATAACTTGTGTGGGAATGAGATGTGCTTCTTACCGAGAGCTTCCACACAAAGCGTTTGGCTGTTCCAAATAGCTGGCAGAACCTTCACTTTCTCAGTGCGTGTCAGAAATTCAATCTCCGGGTTTTCACCGAATTTCACACCATCTTTCAGCAGCAAGTATATCTGACTGGAAGTCTGGAGGCAGAAAGATGAACAGGTTACCAACACACGCTGAACATCTGGAGAGCTTTATACTAATTCTGCTATAGCGAATTGTTTGATTGAATCATGTGGTGACATTGCGGTAATGTCCCCACACCAGCAATCCAGAGGATCTGGGGGCACCGGTTCAAATCCACCACCGCAGCTAATGGAACTTAAATTCAACGAATAAATCTGGAATTGAAAGCTAAACTCGGTAACGGTGCCATAAAACTATCATCGTTTGTTGTAAAAACCCATCTGGTTCACTGATGTCCTTCAGGGAAGGAAATCTGCCGTCCTTACCCGGTCTGGCCTACATGTGACTCTCAGATCCAGACTCACAATGAAATCAATGACTCGTAAATGCCCTCTGAAATGGCTGACTAAACCACTAAGTTCAAGGGCAATTAGGGGTGGGCAATAAATTCAGGCCTTGTCAGTGATGCCTACATCCCCTGAAAGAATAAAACACTTGTGAGGAAGATATTCGATATGAGGCAATGGGATCAATTTTTTGTCTTTAGCTTCTATGAAAGCAGAGCATTAGGGGGAGATTCACTGGCTCTGTTAACGCCAGGTTTAAATCTAGCTACGCCGATGAATTCGGCAGGAGGCCCCGAAACGGGTTTTGCGTTGGCCATTATTCGGATGGCGGTGCTCCCAGCCTGCCCCAGCTGGGGTGATCAGGGTTGTTGAGAAATCCAGGGAATCGAGCTTGGTCACATCTGTCATCCATGGTGTAGTATGGTGCGTTCAATCACAGTTAGCCAGTTAATTCACACTTACCTCATCTTTACCCTAAATGTTTAGAGTACCAGATAGGTACTTAAATTGCTCTATCTTTCTGAATTTGTATAGTAATGTTTTGTTTATTTGCTCCAAAACCATGGATCTTGTGGCTTTATTCACTTCGTAAGTGTCTTGTATTGCAAACTTTATCTTAACTTCACATTTTTTTTACTGGTCTCTAATTGGATCTCCCCCTACGTCCTGGGGTCAGGCCAAGGGTTATAACAATACCGAAAATAAACCAAAATAAAAAGTAATTAACCTCTTTCCTGAAGTATAGTGTTTGGACTTTGACACAATACTCCAGATGGAGCTTAAACAAAGATTTACAAAGAAATAAAATGATTAAACTCGGATGGTAGAATCGCTGGTATCCTTTCATATTCTATATTTATCAAAATGATTCAACAACAACAATTGACTCTTCGAGCACCTTTCACATTCCAAAACATCCCACGATGCTTCACAGGAGCATAACCGAAAGAAATTGACAGAGAGTCCCATGAGATAGATATTGAAACAGGAACATTTTAAGGGTTAATTCTGTGATGGAGAGAGGTGGAGAAGCTCAGAGTGGGAATTGCAGAGCTCAGAGCCCAGACAACTGAAGGCACTGCCGCCAATGGTGGAGCGAGAGGAAACAAAGGTATAACGTGCAAGAGAGAAGTACCTACTTTACACTGTATTCGTCTGGGTATCACCAACACAGGGACAGTAACAGCATCACCGAGACCAGGCCCTCCGGATGCATCTTCATTCCGACTCAATGATTGTTGACAATCATTGACTCTAGGTCCTATTAATTAATGTAAATGTAAAAAGAATGCAGGATACTGTCAGTACAGCTGTGCAGAACCTCACCAATAATTGAGATTAAATTAATCAAGACCACTGCATTATTACTGATACAATAATGTGTAGCACACAGTATAAAACAGGAAGTGAGGGCCATTAATTCAATGACTAATCATGAATAGAAAGCAAAATAAAGAGGGGGGAATGAACCATGATTTTGAGAACTAGATAAAAGAGACAGAAAAAATGTCGACAATAATTCAAGTCTGAAGGAATGAGACTCCACACTTATGAACGTTAAGTTTCTGCCAATGAGATTTTTTGCAGTAATTAAGACTCATCTTGTTGTTAAAAGGGTACTTTAAATTAATGGGCAAGCCCAATTTTTTTCTGGCATGTTTAGTTCATAACTTCACATCTTTTGGGCGGAATTCACCGTTTGAGAGACTAAGTGCTGACGCCGGGACTGAAGGGCGGGTGTTCACGGTCCGTATGGTGGTGCCAATCCCTGAACAATTCAGGGCTAATGGGCCATCACTCTCGCCAGGTGGAACTAGCGCAGTGCTATGTTAGGATGGGCAAACCCCCAGGCCAGACATGGCGGGTCACTACCTCCACCCCTCCAGCACCACCCTGTCCCACACACCCCACAGCCCTCACCCCACTCCCACCAGAGGGCTACTGCACCCTCCCCCCACCGGAAGGCCCCTCGCATCCCACCCTGCATCACATGCCAACACTCGTACCGCCCGCCATGGCCAGGCCACCAGTCGTAGACCCACTGCGCTGCGCGCATCTGGGGGTCTCACACTGTGCATTGTTTGTCTCCCCCTCCCCTCCAGGAGAAGAGCTACGCACAACCGCCAGGAGTTGGAGAAGACCGGAGGGGGCCCCCTGCGGCTCTTCACTGTCGTGGAGCAGAGGGCGTTGGGCCTGGTCGCGGGCAGTCACAGAAGCGGAGGTCCGCATGGGACAACCAAGTGAGCCCCCAATGCGTCCCTATGGCACCTGAGACACCCCTCTCTCCCACACCTCATCCACCCGCGATCTCACCATGTATTTTGAGATTACATAGAGAGGTGAGGGGGCTGGAAGAGATTACGGAGGGAGGGTAGGAGGACTGGAGGGGCTTATGGAGGGAGGGTAGGAGGCTGGAGGAGATTACGGAGGGAAGTGAGGGGGCTGGAGGGGATTACGGAGGGAGGGTAGGAGGCTGGAGGAGGTTACGGAGGGAGGGTAGGAGGACTGATGTCTTATGGTCTTATGGTCTTATGGACTGGAGGAGATTACAGAGGGAGGTGAGGGGGCTGGAGGAGTGTCATGATATTCAGATAAACATCATGGTGCAAACACACATACACACTGATGGACAGATCAACGGACCAATCAATACACACACAACATCACAGCCAATCACAAGCAAGAGCAGACACACTATAAAACGGGGAACACGACACTTCCGATTCATTCCAGCAGGAGACAGCTCAGGGCACAGAGCTCACAGCAAGCCACTCAGACATTCACCATGTGCTGAGTGCCTCTCCAAGATAGTGTTAAGGCTGGGTCCACAGGTTAGAGGATAATGAACGAACCACAGCAACCAGCTTACAAATGTTAATAATCGTTAGTAATAAAAACTGAGTTGTACCTTCCGCAACCGTGTTGGTTCGTCTGTGTAGCAGAGCACCCAACACGACATAGTACCAGGATTGGAACCCAGTACCTGTGAGACCTACCTACGCATCCTCAGGAATCCACCATCCTGCGCCATGGACACCATCAGTCCGCTGCAGCCGCTCCAAATCGCTGGAAACCTCGGCGTTAACTGGAAGCTGTTTAAACAGCGCTTCCAGCTCTTCCTAGAAGCCACAGAAAGGGAGAATGCTTTGGACACCAGGAAAATCGCCCTCCTCCTCTTCACGGCAGGGCAACACGCCATCCACATCTACAACTCCCTGGTGTTCGCGGAAGGTGAGGACAAGACGAAGTACAAGACGGTCCTTCTTAAACTCGAGCAGCACTTCAGCGTGGAAGTTAATGAGAACTTCGAGAGGTACCTCTTCCAGCAGCGCCTGCAGGGTAAGGATGAGCCATTTCAATCTTTCCTGACACACCTCCGTATCCTCGCGCAGTCCTGCGGTTACGAGGCCACCTCCGATTCCATGATTCGGGACCAGATCGTTTTTGGGGTCACCTCGGGCACCCTACGCCAGCAGCTCCTCAAAATTAAAAGCCTCACCCTAGCCACCGCCATCGAAGCCTGCATCCTCCATGAAAACGCGACCAGCCGCTACTCCCAATTCCAGGCGGCCGAATCGGCACAGCAGGGGTCCTATGCGGCCGAATCGGCAGGGCAGGTGTCTTACGAGGCCGAGCGGGTCCAGTCCATTGGGTTCCACCCGGCCCGCGGCCCAGATGAATGGGGCCATTTTGCGCGCTTTTCGCGGCCTCCCGCGCTTGTACGCGCCAAAAGAGACGTCGACGCAGAGGGACGTGACGCGCAGGCGCGCTCTACGCAGGACCGAACTGCGCAACGAACGCCATGACGTCACGACGTGCGGCAACTGTGGATCCGCACATTTAAAGCGGCAATGTCCAGCAAAGAACCGACAATGCCTCCGCTGTGGCAAGATGGGCCACTACGCTGCCTGCTGCCGAGCAGCTCAACCTGCCAACGCTCCCCAATTCCGCCAGCCTCGCAGGGATGTGCGGACCATTAGGCCTCCGAGTCATACCCTGACGATATACAGACCGGCGATACAGACGACCGGGAAGCCTTCCTCGTTGCGGTCAACGACAGAAACCGGATGTCTCCAAGCAGGACCCACCAGCCGATGCCAGTGAACAGTGTCAATCTGGGTGATGAATGGTGTGCCACCCTAACGGTCAACCGATCACCAATCACATTCCGTCTGGACACTGGTGCCTCCGCCAACCTGATAGCATGGTCAGCCTTCTACACCTTGAAGGTCAGACCACCAATTCGGCCATCCCGTTGTAAGATGGTCTACTACAACGGAAACGTTATCCCGGCCATGGGATCCTGCCAGCTCCAGGTGACGCACAGTGCGTATAAGGCCACACTGTCCTTCAAAATTGTGGTTCATCAAAGGGCTCCCTGCTAGGCGCACAGGCGTGCAAGGTTCTCCACCTCGTTCAGCGGGTACACGCTCTGTCTCCAGAAGGCACGTCAGACTTCCCGGATGCTGAATTTAGGGCACAGCTCCACTCGCTCCTCGCCCACAACCAGGAGGCATTCGAAGGCATGGGCACACTGCCCTATACCTACAGAATACGGCTCAAACCAGATGCCACCCCGGTCATTCACGCACCTCGTAGAGCCCCAGCACCACTCAGGGACCGCCTCAAGCAGCAGCTGCAGGACCTGCAGGACCAAGGAGTGCTATCCCGGGTCATGGAGCCCATGTCATGGGTCAGCTCCATGGTGTGCGTTAAAAAGCCCTCTGGCGAACTCCGGATCTGCATCGACCCGAAAGACCTGAACAACAACATCATGAGGGAACACTACCCCATACCCAAACGGGAGGAGATCACGAGCAAAATGGCCCGGGCTAAAATCTTCACAAAGCTTGATGCCTCAAAGGGTTTTTGGCAGATCCAACTGGATCAGTCCAGCAGGAAGCTGTACACCTTCAACACTTCTTTCAGCAGGTTCTGCTATAACAGAATGCCGTTTGGTATCATCTCGGCATCCGAGGTATTCCACAGAATCATGGAGCAGATGATGGAGGGCATCGAAGGGGTGTGCGTCTATGTTGACGACGCATCATCTGGTCCACCACACCACAGGAACACATCAGCCGTCTCCAGCGTGTCTTTGCGCGGATACGGGAACACGGCCTGCGCCTCAACCGAGCAAAATGCTCCTTTGGCCAAACTGAGCTAAAGTTTCTGGGGGACCATATATCCCGGTCAGGGGTCCGTCCGGATGCAGACAAGGTGAGCGCCATTACAGCCATGTCGCAACCGGCAGACAAGAAAGTAGTGCCATGCTTTCTAGGCATGGTCAACTTCCTGGGGAAGTTCATTCCCAACCTTGCCTCCCACACAACGGCTCTTCGCCACCTAGTTAAGAAGTCCACGGAGTTCCAGTGGCTGCCCGCACACCAGAAGGAATGGGAGGAGCTCAAAATTAAGCTCACCACAGCCCCGGTACTGGCGTTCTTCGACACCTCTCGGGATACGAAGATCTCAACTGATGCCAGCCAGTCCGGCATTGGGGCGGTACTCTGCAATGGGACGACACTGCATCATGGGCCCCAGTCGCCTATGCCTCGTGGGCCATGACCCCCACAGAACAGCGCTATGCGCAGATCGAGAAGGAGTGCCTGGGTTTGTTGACCAGAATAGATAAGTTCCACGATTACGTGTATGGTCTCCCCCAGTTTACCGCGGAAACCGACCATCGTCCCCTGGTCAGCATCATACATAAAGACCTGAACGAGATGACCCCTCGCCTCCAGCGCATCCTGCTCAAGCTCCGGAGGTACGACTTCCAACTGGTCTGCACCCCGGGAAAGGACCTTATCATTGCGGATGCCCTATCTCGAGCAGTAAGCACACCGCCCGACTCGGAGGGGTTCGCCTGTCAGGTCGAAGCGTAGGTGGCCTTCACATCGGCCAATCTGCCAGCTGACGATTCAAGTCTGACCCGTATTCACCGGGAGACAGCGGCTGACCCCCTTCTACAACGTGTGCTGCGTCACATGACGGGAGGGTGGCTCAAACGACAGTGCCCACAATTCTACAATGTCCGGGACGACTTGGCCGTCATTGACGATTTCCTCCTAAAGTTGGACTGGATTGTGATTCCACACAGCATGCACAAGCTGGTCCTCGACCAGCTACACGAAGGCCATCTCGGAATTGAGAAGTGCAGACGGAGGGCCCGAGAAGCTGTATACTGGCCGGGCATCAGCGATGACATTGCCAACATGGTGCTCAACTGCCCCACCTGCCAAAGGTTTCAGCCGGCGCAGCCCCCTGAGACGCTTCAGCCCCATGAGTTGGTGACGTCCCCCTGGGCGAAGGTGGGTGCGGACCTCTTCCATGCGCTCGGCAGGGACTACGTCATCATCATAGATTACTTTTCGAATTATCCAGAGGTCATACGCCTGCACGATTTAACATCGTTCGCTGTTATAAGGGCCTGCAAAGAAACATTCGCTCACCATGGCATTCCGATTACTGTCATGTCGGACAATGGGCCCTGTTTTGCAAGCCAAGAATGGTCGTCCTTTGCTGCTTCATATGGCTTCACACACGTGACGTCCAGCCCTCTGCATCCCCAGTCAAATGGCAAGGCGGAAAAGGGCGTTCACATCGTCAAGCGGCTCCTCTGCAAGGCTGCTGATGCCGGATCGGATTTCTGCTTAGCCCTGCTGGCCTATCGTTCGGCCCCACTAGCCACTGGCCTCTCACCAGCCCAGCTGTTGATGCGTCACGCCCTCAGGACCACTGTGCCATCCATTCTTGTCCCTACACTCGACCACATTCCAGTACTGCAAAGGATGCGACAGCAGTGTGCTCAGCAGAAGGTGGCACACGACACTCGGGCAACTGATCTTCCTGCCTTGACGCCTGGAGACAACGTCCGCATCCACCTACCAGAGGGTGGCTGGTCGGCAACTGCCGAAGTTCTCCGACGCGTGGCTCCCCGCTCGTTCCTGGTTCGCATGCCTGATGGCTCCATTCGCTGGCGCAATCGCCGGGCTCTTTGCCTGCTTCCGCGCTCGCTGCGTGATCATACACCGGTGCCACGCCCTCCTGTTGTTGCTGATGTCGAATTCGTGGAGCTTCCTGCCACTATGCCCATTCCTCTGCTGCCTGTGGCCAGGCCCATTCCTCAGCTGGTGGTTCCTGACCCACCCCTGAGGCAGTCAACCCAAATTCGTCGCCCACCTACTAGGCTGGACTTATGAGCCTGTTTGAACATTGGACTCACTAAAGGTTTTATGCCACTATGTTAATAAGTTTCTCTTTTGTCGTTACAGGAGTTCGTTTTGATGCTTGATGTTTACACGTGTTTTGTTGATGGTACAACCTCGTTACTATGTTGCACCTGACACCTTCCTATGTATATAGTTTAGCCTCATGTACATGTTGTAGATATTGCACACACCACACACATTCAACTACACTCAGTACACATCTATATTTATTACCACATAGGCACATATTCTTGTAAAAAAGGGAGGATGTCATGATATTCAGATAAACATCATGGTGCAAACACACATACACACTGATGGACAGATTAATGGACCAATCAATACACACGCAACATCACAGCCAATCACAAGCAAGAGCAGACACACTATAAAACGGGGAACACGACACTTCCGATTCATTCCAGCAGGAGACAGCTCAGGGCACAGAGCTCACAGCAAGCCACTCAGACATTCACCATGTGCTGAGTGCCTCTCCAAGATAGTGTTAAGGCTGGGTCCACAGGTTAGAGGGTAATGAACGAACCACAGTAACCAGTTTACAAATGTTAATAATTGTTTGTAATAAAAACTGAGTTGTACCTTCCGCAACTGTGTTGGTTCATCTGTGTAGCAGAGCACCCAACACGACAAGGAGATTACAGAGGGAGGTGAGGAGGCTGGAGGGGATTATGGAGGGAGGGTAGGAGGCTGGAGGGGATTACGGAGGGAGGGTAGGAGGCTGGAGGAGGTTATGGAGGGAGGTGAGGAGGCTGGAGGGGATTACGGAGGGAGGGTAGGAGGCTGGAGGAGGTTACGGAGGGAGGGTAGGAGGCTGGAGGAGATTGCGGAGGGAGGGTAGGAGGCTGGAGGAGGATACGGAGGGAGGGTAGGAGGCTGGAGGAGGTTATGGAGGGAGGGTAGGAGGCTGGAGGGGATTAGGGAGGGAGGGTAGGAAGCTGGAGGAGGTTACGGAGGGAGGTGAGGGGGCTGGAGGAGTTTACGGAGGGAGGGTAGGAGGCTGGAGGAGGTTACGGAGGGAGGGTAGGAGGCTGGAGGGATTAGGGAGGGAGGGTAGGAGGCTGGAGGAGGTTACGGAGGGAGGTGAGGGGGCTGGAGGAGGTTACGGAGGGAGGGTAGGAGGCTGGAGGAGGTTACGGATGGAGGGGAGGGGGCTGGAGGAGGTTACGGAGGGAGGTTAGGAGGCTGGAGGAGGTTACGGAGGGAGGGGAGGAGGCTGGAGGATGTTATGGAGGGAGGGTAGGAGACTGGAGAAGATTATGGAGGGAGGTTAGGAGGTTGGAGGAGATTACGGAGGGAGGTTAGGAGGTTGGAGGAGATTACGGAGGGAGGGTAGGAGGCTGGAGAAGATTATGGAGGGAGGTTAGGAGGTTGGAGGAGATTACGGAGGGAGGTTAGGAGGTTGGAGGAGATTACGGAGGGAGGTTAGGAGGTTGGAGATTACGGAGGGAGGTTAGGAGTGTCGTGTTGGATGTTCTGGTTCACAAACAAGCCGACAATGCTGGAAGTGGTGTAACGCTATTTTATTAACTGTTCAACTATGCTACCATACTGTAAACGTGGGTATAGCAATACCAGCTTAACTGTGGTCCCTTTCCTATCACTAGCTATGGTGAGGCACTCAGCACATGGTGAATGTCTGTGTTGCAGGCTGTGAGCTCTGTGCTCTGAGCTGGCTGCTGCTAGAATGAGCAGGAACTCTCCTGTCCCCTGTCTTTATAGTGCGTGTGCTCTCACTGGTGATTGGCTGCGGTGTTGTGTATGCTGGTTGGTCCCACTGCATGTCCATCAGTGTGTGTGAGTGTCTGCACCATAATATACTGATGTATATTGTGACAAGAAGGACTGGTAAGGATCTTTAAATTTGAGGCATGCCTGTTTTGAAAGTCAATGAAGGCCAGTGGATACATTAATGGATGACTTGGAGGAGTTGGAATGCAGGCAGCAGAGTTCGGGACGATGATTGAAAATAAGATCAACAAGAGAGACCGAGAGACCAGCCAGCAGAACATTGGAATAATTAATTCCATCACTTGCTACATGACATACGTCCCATCGAGCGAGATTTACCCCCCTCCCCCCCCCCCCACCCAACCAACAGCCCCGATCCCCATCCCCACCACACCCTGCCTAATCTCGACCAAATGCTGGCTGTTCCCCCAGTACAAATCTTGCCAGTTTCCATCCATCCCAAGCAGTGCCAATATCTGAGTTGGAGTCTGGCAGAGGGGGAGCACCTGATGTTACATCTTCAGAAGCATTGTCCTCGTCTGAGGGATATTCTTCTGTAGGAGCCTCCTGCTGGTGAGATGTCCCTAGACCAGAGAGAGAGAGAACAGAAGAATTAACATGCTGGAGAAATGCTACACACGAGTAGCTTATTTGGAGCTTTCAGTACAATGAACCATCAACATGATCTCTTCATGGATAAAATGTTTTGCTGTGACTGAGCAGGTAGCATATAATCAGCCTGACAAAGCCCACCCCCCCCCCCAAATGTTAGTACTGAGGGAGTGCTGCACTGTCAGAGGGTCAGTACTGAGGGAGTGCCGCACTGACAGAGAGTCAATACTGAGGGAGTGCTGCACTGTCGGAGGGTCAGTACTGAGGGAGTGCTGCACTGTCAGAGGGTCAGTACTGAGGGAGTGCTGCACTGTCAGAGGGTCAGTACTGAGGGAGTGCCGCGCTGTCAGAGGGTCAGTACTGAGGGAGTGCCGCACTGACAGAGAGTCAATACTGAGGGAGTGCTGCGCTGTCAGAGGGTCAGTACTGAGGGAGTGCTGCGCTGTCAGAGGTTCAGTACTGAGGGAGTGCTGCACTGTCAGAGGGTCAGTACTGAGGGAGGGCTGCACTGTCAGAGGGCAGTACTGAGTGACCACTGCACTGTCAGAGGGTCAGTACTGAGGGAGTGCTGCACTGTCAGAGAGTCAGTACTGAGTGAGCATTGCACTGTCAGAGGGTCAGTACTGAGGGAGTGCTACACTGTCAGAGGGTCAGTACTGAGGGAGTGCTGCAGTGTCAAAGGGTCAGTACTGAGTGAGCGCTGCACTGTCAGAGGGTCAGGACTGAGGGAGTGCTGTGCTGTCAAAGGGTCAGTACTGAGTGAGCGCTGCACTGTCAGAGGGTCAGGACTGAGGGAGTGCTGTGCTGTCAAAGGGTCAGTACTGAGTGAGCACTGCACTGTCAGAGGGTCAGGACTGAGGGAGTGCTGCACTGTCAAAGGGTCAGTACTGAGTGAGCGCTGCACTGTCAGAGAGTCAGTACTGAGTGAGCACTGCACTGTCAGAGGGTCAGTACTGAGGGAGTGCTGCAGTGTCAGAGGGTCAGTGCTGAGGGAGTGCTGCACTGTCGGAGGGTCAGTACTGAGGGACTGCTGCACTGTCAGAGAGTCAGTACTGAGGGAGTGCCGCACTGTCAGAGGGCCAGTACTGAGGGAGTGCTGCACTGTCAGAGGATCAGTACTGAGGGAGTGCTGCACTGTCAGAGGGTCAGTACTGAGGGAGTGCCGCGCTGTCAGAGGGTCAGTACTGAGGGAGTGCTGCACTGTCAGAGAGTCAGTACTGAGGGAGTGCCGCACTGTCAGAGGGTCAGTACTGAGGGAGTGCTGCACTGTCAGAGGGTCAGTACTGAGGGAGCGCTGCACTGTCAGAGGGTCAGTACTGAGGGAGTGCTGCATTGTCAGAGGGTCAGTACTGAGGGAGTGCTGCACTGTCAGAGGGTCAGTACTGAGGGAGCGCTGCACTGTCAGAGGGTCAGTACTGAGGGAGTGCTGCACTGTCAGAGGGTCAGTACTGAGGGAGTGCTGCACTGTCAGAGGGTCAGTACTGAGGGAGTGCTGCACTGTCAGAGGGTCAGTACTGAGGGAGTGCTGCACTGATGATGCTCAGTGAAGAATGAATGAAAGACGAAGGGAAAGAAAACACCTGGAAGAAGGAAGGAATAATAATAAAGAGATACAGATTTGCATTTTTATAGTGCCGGGTCTGCGATGAAGGTAGAAATTATTATAGATCATATTTCATATTTGTGGCAGTAACGTTATTAAAAACCAATGTAATTAAAATACACACAGAGAGTGTATCTACTAAAGCTGTAGTTAAGGTGTCATCGAAGGTGAGGTAATCATTCATTCCAACCGTTTACTTGATTACAGAGAGATGGCTAATGGAACGTTGTTTTGATTTCAGGAAATTCTCTGGGGTTATGATAATTTGATGCATTGAATTTACTCCTAGCTGAGCAGGTGGCAGGATGTCTTAATGGGATGCAGATGATGTAATTAATGGGGATAGAGGGGGATGTAAAGGGGTGGGCGGGTTGCATTATTGGTTAAGGAGAACATCACATCTGCACTGCGGGAGGACACCTCGGAGGGCTCATACAGCGAGGATATATGGGTACAGCTCAGGAATAGGAAGGGTGTAGTCACAACATTGGGGGTTTACTACAGACCTCCCAACAGCCAGCAAGAGATAGAGGAACAGATATGTAGACAGATTTTGGAAATATGTAAAACAACAGGGCTGTTGTGGGGGGTGATTATAACTTTCCCTATTTTGACTGGGACTCATTTAGTGCTAGAGGCTTGGATGGGGAAGAGTTTGTCAGGAACATCCAGAAGGGTCTCTTGAAACAATGTGTAAATAGTCCAATAGGGATGGGGCCGGACTGGACCTGGTATTTGGGGATTGAGCCTGGCCAGGTGGTCGAAGTTTCAGTAGGGGAGCATTTTGGGAACAGTGACCATGGGCGTCATTCTCTGACCCCCCGCCGGGTCGGAGAATGGCCGTAGGCCGCCGTGAATCCCGCCCCCGCCGAAGTCTCCGGTACCGGAGATTGGGCGGGGGCGGGAATCGGGCCGCGTCGGTTGGCGGGACCCCCCGCTGGATTCTCCGTCAAGTCCCGCCCAGAAATTGCCTGTCCCGCCGGCGTAAATCAAAGCTGGTATTTACTGGCGGGACCAGGCTGCGTGGGCGGGCTCCGGGGTCCTGGGGGGGGCACGGGGCGATCTGACCCCAGGGGGTGCCCCCACGGTGGCCTGGCCCGCGATCGGGGCCCACCGATCCGCGGGCAGGCCTGTGCCATGGGGGCACTCTTTCCCTTCCGCCTCCACCACGGCCTCCACCATGGCGGAGGCGGAAGAGACTCTCCCCACTGCGCATGCGCGGGAAACTGACAGCGGCCGCTGACGCTCCCGTGCATGCGCCGCATTTCCGCGCCAGCTGGCGGGGCAACAAACGCCATTTCCGCCAGCTGGCGGGGCGGAAATCCCTCCGCCGCCGACCTAGCCCCTCAATGTTGGGGCTAGGCCGCCAAAGATGCGGAGCATTCCGCACCTTTGGGCCGGCGCGATGCCCGTCTGATTGGCGCCGTGTTTGGCGCCAGTCGGCGGACATCGCGCGTTGGGGGAGAATTTCGCCCCATAACTCAGTAAGTTTTAAGGTACTTGTGGATAAGGATCAGAGTAGTCCTTGAGTACGGTGCGAAATTGGGAGAAGACTGATGATAACAATATCAGGCAGGATCTGAAGGATTTAGATTGGGGCAGCTGTTTGACGGTAAATCAACATCTGACATGTAAATAATGAATAAATAATCTTTTTATTGTCACAAGTCGGCTTACATTAACACTATAATGAAGTTACTGTGAAAAGCCCCTAGTCACCACCCTCCGGTGCCTGTTCCGGTTCACAGAGGGAGAATTCAGAATTCTCAGCTGGTACAGGAATTGAACCACGTTGCTGGCCTTGTCCTGCATCACAAACCAGCTGTCTAGCCCACTGAGCTAAACCAGCCCTTCATTTAGGTCTCACTCAAACATCTTGTGAGGATGAAGGATAAGTATGGCAAGTTTCAGGAACCTTGGATAAGTAGGGATATTGTGAGCCCAGTCAAAAAGAAAAAGGAAGCATTCATAAGGTCTAGAAAGCTGAGAACATGCGAAGTCTCTGAAGAATATAACAAAAGTAGGAAGGAACTTAAGCAAGGAGTCAGGAGGGCTAAAAGGGGTCATGAAACGTCCTTGACAAACAGGATTAAGGAAAATTCCAAGGCTTTTTATATGTATATAAAGAACAAGAGGGTGGCCAGGGAGAAGGTTGGTCCACCCGAGGACAGAGGATGGAATCTATGCATGGAGATAAAGGAAATGGGCGAGGTACTAAATGAGTATTTTGCATCAGTAGTCACCGAAGAGAAGGGCTTGGTGGATGATAAGTGAAGGGAAGGATGTGTAGATAGTCTGGGGAGTGTCAATATCAAAAAGGAGGTGGTGTTGGGCGTCTTAAAAAGCATTAAGATAGTTACGTCCCGAGGGCCTGATAGGATCTACCCCAGAATACTTCGGGAGACAAGGGAGGAAATTGCTGGGGCCTTGACAGACATCTTTGTCTCCTCATTGGCTACAGGTGAAGTTCCAGAGGACTGGAGAGTAGCCAATGTTGTTCCTTTGTTTAAGAAGGGCAGCAGGGATAATCCAGGAAATTATAGGCCGGTGAGCCTTGCGTCAGTGGCAGGAAAAAGATTCTTAGGGACAGGATTTACTCACATTTGAAAACAAATGGTCTTATTAGTGATGGACAGCATGGTTTTGTGAAGGGGAGGTTCTGCCTCACTAACTTGATTGAGTTTTTTGAGGAAGTGACAAAGATGAGAGATGAGGGAAAAGCAGTAGATGTTGTATACATGGACTTCAGTAAAGCCTTTGACAAGGTACCTCATGGCAGACTGGTACAGAAGGTGAAGTCACACGGGATTAGAGGTCAGCTGGCAAGGTGGATACTAAACTGGTTCAGTAATAGAAGGCAGAGAGTAGCATTGGAAGGTTGCTTTTCTGATTGGAGTGCTGTGACTAGTGGTGTTCCGCAGGGATCAGTGCTGGGACCTTTGCTGTTCGTAGTATATATAAATGATTTGGAGGAAAATGTAACTGGTCTGATTGTTAAGTTTGTGGATGACGCAATGATTGGTGGAATTGCGGATAGTGATGAGGACTGTCAGAGGATACAGGGTTTTAGTTTAGATAGGTATCATGGTCGGCACAGGCTTGGAGAGCTGAAGGGCCGGTTCCTGTGCTGTACTGTTCTTTGTTCTTTGAGGAGCCAGGGGCTGGTTTAGCACAGTGGGCTAAACAGCCGGCTTGTAATGCAGGACAATGTCAGCAGTACGGGTTCAATTCCCGTACCAGCTTCCCCGAACACGCGCCGGAATGTGGCGACTAGGGGCTTTTCACAGTAACTTCATTGAAGCCTACTTGTGATAATAAGCGATTATTATTATGTCTGTAGTTATCAGTTTTGCCAAATGTTTTTCGGTTGAGCAGAAACGTCTGACAAGACATGGGGGGTTGGGGGGTCTGGCCCGATACCCTAACAGTCACAACTTCAGGAAAGCGGGAAATTCCAAAGGTAACAATCAGAAATGAGAATATTTTGATCAATTCATCTATAATCCCACTGTTTCACAGATCCGTTTACTCGTTTATACAACCACTTAATCTCTAGATCCAACCTGAAGTTAGAGAACTTTCTTGTGAACAACATCCACAGGAATCAATAATTGTCACATCCCCATTGGCCCCACGTTGACCTGGCACAGCTAGAAGTCAGTTAGTCAATTCTGTGCTCAATCTCCTATCTCAAAATACTAAAGGAAATCAATTGCTATAAGTGAGCAGCCAATCGGACTCAGAGAGCATAAATAGACCTCGCAAAAAATATAGGCCCTTGGTGAAAAGTTCATTAAAGACATCGGGCGAAATTCTCCGACCCCCCGCCGGGTTGGAGAATCGCCGGGGGCTGGCGCGAATCCCGCCCCCGCCGGTTGCCGAAGTCTCCGGCACCGGAGATTCGGCGGGGGCGGGAATCGCGCCACGCCAGTTGGCGGGCCCCCCCGCGCGATTCTCCGGCCCGGATGGGCCGAAGTCCCGCCGCTAAAATGCCTGTCCCGCCGGCGTAAATTAAACCACCTACCTTACGAGCGGGACAAGGCGGCGCGGGCGGGCTCCGGGGTCCTGGGGGGGGCGCGGGGCGATCTGGCCCCGGGGGGTGCCCCCATGGTGGCCTGGCCCGCGATCGGGGCCCACCGATCCGCGGGCGGGCCTGTGCCGTGGGGGCACTCTTTCCCTTCCGCCTTCGCCACGGTCTCCAACATGGCAGAGGCGGAAGAGACTCCCTCCACTGCGCATGCGTGGGAATGCTGTCAGCGGCCGCTGACGCTCCCGCGCATGCGCCGCCCGGAGATGTCATTTCCGCGTCAGCTGGCGGGGCACCAAAGGCCTTTTCCGCCAGCTGGTGGGGCGGAAATTCGTCCGGCGCCGACCTAGCCCCTCAAGGTTGGGGCTCGGCCCCCAAAAATGCGGAGCATCTTTCTGCACCTTTGGGGCGGCGCGATGCCCGTCTGATTTGCGCCGTTTTGGGCGCCAGTCGGCGGACATCGCGCCGTTTCTGGAGAATTTCGCCCATCTTCTTGAATCATCATGCTATTTAACTCATTCTTTCCAAATACTTCATGACCAGTTGGCCTATCATTGTGTGCTGTTGAGTATTGTGGGCAGTTTGATGTCCTTATCTGAGGAAGGATGTTGTTGCTATGGAGGGAGAGCAGTGAAGGTTTACCAGACTGATTCCTGGGATGGCGGGACTGTCATATGAGGAGAGTCGAAAATCGGTTTGGATTATGTTCATTGGAGTTTAGAAGAGTGAGAGGGGATCTCATAGAAACTTACAAAATTCTAGCAGGATTAGACAGGGTAGATTCAGAAAGAATGTTCCCGATGGTGGGGGAGTCCAGAACTAGGGGTCATGGTTTGAGGATAAGGGGTAAACCTTTTAGGACTGAGGTGAGGAGATATTTCTTCACCAAGAGAGCGGTGAATCTGTGGAATTCACTCCCACAGAAAGTAGCTGAGGCCAAAACATTGTGTAATTTCAAGAAGGAATTAGATACAGCTCTTGGGGCTAAAGAGATCGAGGGATTTGAGGCGAAGGCGGGATCAGGGTATTGAACTTGATGATCCACGATGATCATAATGAATGGCGGTGCAGGCTCGAAGGGCCGAATGGCCTCCTCTTGCTCCAATTTTCTATGTATCTGTGTATAATATTAGATTTGTTTCATCATTTCATTTGTAGTCGCCTCGATATTCGCTGGATTAAAATTTAGTTATTGAATGAGGTGATTTAGGGTGTGGTGGAACGGCCTCGTCGCACCGAACCTGATGACACAATGTGGTCATTAAATCTTGCGAGGGGCCTCTCGTGAGATTTGCGTCGCTCTGATCGCCTCTCGAGATCTGACAACCTAATGAGTGTCATAATTTCCACCAGTATATCATGGAAGACACACACTGATGGACACACAGTGGGACCAATCAACACACACAACACCACAGCCAATCACCAGTGAGAGCACACGCACTATAAAGACAGGGGGCATCAGAGTTCCCGCTCATTCGAGTTGCAGCTAGCTAGGAGGACAGAGCTCACAGCCTGCAACACAGACATTCACCATGTGCTGAGTGCATCGACTGGTTAGGACAAGGCAAAGGTCTTTAGTTAAAGCTAATATTGTATTAACCCACAGTCTGAGTATGTTTAAACAGTTAATGATTCAATAAAATAGTGTTGCACTATTTAAAGTGTTGGTGACCTGTGATCCAGAACACCCAATACATCAATGAGATCTCACAAGACGTCGCGATCTGGTCTCACCCAGCGAGATTAACATATTTAAGTAAGGCATGAGGCTCATTTAAATATGCCGGCGCCCTATTCTCCCGAAGACCGAGTACGAATGTCCGCGCCTGGGAGACCTCACCACGGCGCAGCTTACACTGGTCCACACAAACATGGACCAGACATAACGGCTCTTTGGGGGACTTCACAGGCCATCAGAGGCCCCCGGGTGGTTGAACTCGGGACAGGGTTGTACCCTGGTGTTCCGGCTGCCACCCAGGCACCCTGGCAGTGCCATGATGTCACAGGCATGCTGTCAGGAGCATTGCCATGGTACCAGGCTGGCAGTGCCAAGATTCCCAGGTGCCTGGTTGTCTGTGCCAGGCATCAGGCTCGGGGGTGTCCTGCCCTAAAGAGCGGGGGTGAGGGGTGGGACACGATGACCCCCTAAGAGGTAAGTTGGGGCAGTGGGGGGGAAGGGTTCCGAAGGTAGTGGTGGGGTGTCCGAGGGAGGTCGAGAGATCTGCAGGAAATAAGTGCAGCCTTGGCGGGGCCTCCTGACCAGGGCCTGAGGTA
Source organism: Scyliorhinus torazame (assembly GCF_047496885.1). NCBI lineage: Eukaryota > Metazoa > Chordata > Chondrichthyes > Carcharhiniformes > Scyliorhinidae > Scyliorhinus > Scyliorhinus torazame. Next base: position 4,516,068 of record NC_092709.1, read on the forward strand.
ACGACAGAGCCCTGTTTGATAGCAGGGTTATTCTTGCCGCTGCAGGTGCTTTTCATCGGGTCAGTGTTGACTCGATGGGCCGAACGGCCTCCTTCTGCACTGTAGGGAGCCAAATGGAGTCTAAACAACCAACCAATGAGATAGCAACAATATCAGCCGGTGTGTTTGGGATTGGTTGAGGCATTATTCTCTTCAGTAATGGTGAGGAGACATTGGTCAATACAGCAGAGCGAAATGAGCAGCGTTCACAGGTCCAAGACATCCCAAAATGCTTGACAACCAGTGAATTACTTGTGAAGTTTCCTCAATGTTACAGGCGGAAAGACTGCAACCTAATTGTGCACAGAATCCACATTCAACCAAATAACCTGTTTGAGTAATTGTGGCTGCGACTAACACCGAGCTGGAAAGAGGGTTACGTCCGACAGTGCGGCCTCAGTACTGACCCTCTGACAGTGCAGCACTCCCTCAGTACTGACCCTCTGACAGTGCGGCACTCCCTCAGTACTGACCCTCTGACAGTGCGGCACTCCCTCAGTGCTGACCCTCTGACAGTGCGGCACTCCCTCAGTACTGACCCTCTGACAGTGCGGCACTCCCTCAGTACTGACCCTCTGACAGTGCGGCACTCCCTCAGTACTGACTCTCTGACAGTGCAGCACACCCTCAGTACTGACCCTCTGACAGTGCGGCACTCCCTCAGTACTGACCCTCTGACAGTGCGGCACTCCCTCAGTACTGACCCTCTGACAGTGCGGCACTCCCTCAGTACTGACCCTCTGACAGTGCGGCACTCCCTCAGTACTGACCCTCTGACAGTGCGGCACTCCCTCAGTGCTGACCCTCTGACAGTGCGGCACTCCCTCAGTGCTGACCCTCTGACAGTGCGGCACTCCCTCAGTACTGACCCTCTGACAGTGCAGCACTCCCTCAGTACTGACCCTCTGACAGTGTGGCACTCCCTCAGTACTGACCCTCTGACAGTGCAGCACTCCCTCAGTACTGACCCTCTGACAGTGCGGCACTCCCTCAGTACTGACCCTCTGACAGTGTGGCACTCCCTCAGTACTGACCTTCTGACAGTGCGGCACTCCCTCAGTACTGACCCTCTGACAGTGCAGCACTCCCTCAGTACTGACTCTCTGACAGTGCGGCACTCCCTCAGTACTGACTCTCTGACAGTGCGGCACTCCCTCAGTACTGACTCTCTGACAGTGCGGCACTCCCTCAGTGCTGACCCTCTGACAGTGCGGCACTCCCTCAGTGCTGACCCTCTGACAGTGCAGCACTCCCTCAGTGCTGACCCTCTGACAGTGCAGCACTCCCTCAGTACTGACCCTCTGATAGTGCAGCACTCCCTCAGTACTGACCCTCTGACAGTGCAGCACTCCCTCAGTACTGACCCTCTGACAGTGAGGCACTCCCTCAGTACTGACCCTCTGACAGTGCAGCACTCCCTCAGTACTGACCCTCTGACAGTGCGGCACTCCCTCAGTGCTGACCTTCTGACAGTGCAGCACTCCCTCAGTACTGACCCTCTGACAGTGTGGCACTCCCTCAGTACTGACCCTCTGACAGTGCAGCACTCCCTCAGTACTGACCCTCTGACAGTGCAGCACTCCCTCAGTACTGACCCTCTGACAGTGCGGCACTCCCTCAGTACTGACCCTCTGACAGTACGGCACTCCCTCAGTACTGACCCTCTGACAGTGCAGCACTCCCTCAGGACTGACCCTCTGACAGTGCGGCACTCCCTCAGTACTGACCCTCTGACAGTGCAGCACTCCCTCAGTACTGACCCTCTGACAGTGCAGCACCCCCTCAGGACTGACCCTCTGACAGTGCGGCACTCCCTCAGTACTGACCCTCTGACAGTGTGGCACTCCCTCAGTACTGACCCTCTGACAGTGCAGCACTCCCTCAGTACTGACCCTCTGACAGTGCAGCACTCCCTCAGGACTGACCCTCTGACAGTGCGGCACTCCCTCAGGACTGACCCTCTGTCAGTGCGGCACTCCCTCAGTACTGACCCTCTGACAGTGCAGCACTCCCTCAGTACTGACCCTCTGACAGTGCAGCACTCTCTCAGTACTGACCCTCTGACAGTGCGGCACTCCCACAGTACAGACTCTCTGACAGTGCAGCACTCCCTCAGCACTGACCCTCTGACAGTGCGGCACTCCCTCAGTACAGACCCTCAGACAGTGCAGCGCTCCCTCAGTACAGACCCTCTGACAGTGCAGCACTCCCTCAGTACTGACCCTCTGACAGTGCAGCACTCCCTCAGGACTGACCCTCTGACAGTGCGGCACTCCCTCAGTACTGACCCTCTGACAGTGCGGCACTCCCTCAGGACTGACCCTCTGACAGTGCAGCACTCCCTCAGTACTGACTCTCTGACAGTGCAGTACTCCCTCAGCACTGACCCTCTGACAGTGCAGCACTCCCTCAGTACTGACCATCTAACCATAAGACCATAAGACATAGGAGCAGAATTAGGCCACTCGGCCCATCGAGTCTGCTCCGGCATTCAATCATGGTTGATATTTTCTCATCCCCATTCTCCTGCCTTCTCCCCATAAATCCTGATCCCCTTACCCTGAACACCATGAGATTTTAACTTATTTCACAGTCTCCTATGCGGCACCTTGCTAAAGACCTTCTGAAAATTTAAATAAATCACGTCCAGTGGTTCTCCTTTGTCTAACTTCCTTGTTACTTCCTCAAAGAACTCTAACAGATTTGTCAGACATGACCTCCTCTTGATGAAGCCGTGCTGACTCAGTCCTATTTTACCATGCACTTCCAAGTACTCTGCGATTTCATATTTAATAATGGACTCTAAGATTTTACCAATAGTGCAGTACGACACTGGGAATATCGCCTTGTCTTTGTACACCAGGCTGTGCAATAAGAGAATAAATGAAGTCAATATCCTAATTTGTTTCATCGCACAAAGCCTGATATTGATCATCCAGATGCACCTCCATGTCATTACAAACAGTGTGATTAGGACACCTGCTTCACCAATAGCTGATAAGCTCGATGATCGGGCAGCACGGTAGCACAGTGGTTCGAACAATTGCTTCACAGCTCCAGGGTCCCAGGTTCGATTCCGGCTTGGGTCACTGTCTGTGCGGAGTCTGCACATCCTCCCCGTGTCTGCGTGGGTTTCCTCCGGGTGCTCCGGTTTCCTCCCACAATCCAAAGATGTGCAGGTTAGGTGGATTGGCCGTGATCAATTACCCTTAGTGTCCAAAATTGCCCTTAGTGTTGGGTGGGGTTACTGGAGTACAGGGATAGGGTGGAAGTGTGGGCTTGGGTAGGGTGCTCTTTCCAAGAGCCGGTGCAGACTCGATGGGCCGAATGGCCTCCTTCCGCACTGTAAATTCTATGAAATATATATTGACCTCTGGCCTCTGTAGCGCACAAAGACTCCGAGAGACGAATAGAGTGAAGTCGATGAGGCTTTATTAAGCGTGTCTGTTCCCCCGCAGCTCGGTAGTAGACTGGCCTGCGGGGGAGGACTCCGGCTTCTTATACTTCGCCTTCAGGGTGGAGCTAGAGGTCAACGGCCAACCAGGACCCGGGATCTGTCAGCCAATGACATTAGGGCTTCCAGTCCCACATGACCCCTAATACATACTACCACATTCACCCCTTGTCAAAAATGAACCCGGCGGGGTGATGCTTCGCATGGTGGTAAGGGTTTACAGGGCTGGTCCTGGGAGGAAAACATTCATATGGCAATACAGTATGTACAATTTTGTCCTGTTTCAACTATTTACAGAAGGTATCGGGAGAAAAAGCAAAATGTTCTTGTGAAAAGTCCATATATTGATTTAGATTGACGCCACGAGTCGGTCGGGCGGCCTGGTCGTCCGTGTCGATCGCCTCGGCCCCGGTGGTGGTGGTGGTGTTTGTTCCGGTGTTGCCGTCTCCGGGAGCCTTACGGTTTCAGCTTGGGCTTTATTCTTGGTCGGGCCTGGGGGGAGGGGGACCCATCCTCCTGGGAAAGGGGCGGTCGCGGGGTGCGGCGGTGGCAGGAAGGGGGGGGGGTTGGGTGAATGGTGTCGGGGGAGTGTGTGTGTTGCCGGCGGGCGCCAGATCTCGCAGGGAGACCGTGTCCTGTCGGCCGTCGGGGTACTCCACGTAAGCGTACTGCGGGTTCGCGTGGAGGAGGTGAACCCTTTCGACCAACGGGTCCGCCTTGTGTGCCCGCACATGCTTTCGGAGCAAGATGGGTCCTGGGGCCGCCAGCCAGGTCGGCAGCGACGTTCCAGAGGAGGACTTCCTAGGGAAGACAAGGAGACGCTCATGAGGCGTTTGATTAGTGCTCGTACACAATAGCGACCGGATGGAGTGGAGAGCGTCCGGGAGGACCTCCTGCCACCGTGAAACTGGGAGGTCCCTGGACCGTAGGGCCAGTAGGACGGTCTTCCAGACCGTGCCGTTCTCCCTCTCTACTTGCCCGTTCCCCCGGGGGTTGTAGCTGGTCGTCCTGCTTGAGGCTATGCCCTTGCTGAGCAGGAACTGGCGCAGCTCGTCACTCATGAAAGAGGACCCCCTGTCGCTGTGGACGTATGCGGGGCAACCGAACAGTGTGAAGATGGTGTTCAGGGCTTTAATGACTGTGGCCGCGGTCATGTCAGAGCAGGGGATGGCGAATGGGAAGCGAGAGTACTCGTCCACCACATTAAGGAAGTATGTGTTGCGGTCGGTGGAGGGGAGGGGCCCTTTGAAATCCAGACTAAGGCGTTCAAAGGGGCGGGAAGCTTTAATCAGGTGCGCACCATCCAGCCTGAAAAAATGCGGTTTGCATTCTGCGCAGATGTGGCAGTTCCTTGTGACTGTACGGACCTCCTCTAAAGAGTATGGGAGGTTGCGGGACTTGATGAAATGGTAAAACCGAGTGACCCCGGGGTGGCAGAGGTCCTCGTGGAGGGTTTGGAGGCGGTTAATTTGTGCGTTGGCACATGTGCCGCGGGATAGGGCATCGGACGGCTCATTCAGCTTTCCGGGACGATACAAGATCTCGTAGTTGAAGGTGGAGAGTTCGATCCTCCACCTTAGGATCTTGTCGTTCTTGATTCTGCCCCGCTGTGCATTATCGAACATGAAAGCTACCGACCGTTGGTCGGTGAGGAGAGTGAATCTCCTGCCGGCCAGGTAATGCCTCCAATGTCGCACAGCTTCTACTATGGCTTGGGCCTCCTTTTCCACTGAGGAGTGGCGGATTTCTGAAGCGTGGAGGGTTCGGGAGAAAAAGGCCACGGGTCTGCCCGCTTGGTTAAGGGTGGCCGCTAGAGCTACGTCGGAGGCGTCGCTCTCGACCTGGAAGGCGAGGGACTCGTCGATGGCGCGCATCGTGGCCTTTGCGATATCCGCTTTGATGCGGCTGAAGGCCTGGCAAGCCTCTGTCGACAGAGGGAAGGTCGTGGTCTGTATTAGGGGGCGGGCCTTGTCTGCGTACTGGGGGACCCACTGGGCGTAGTATGAAAAGAACCCCAGGCAGCGTTTTAGGGCTTTTGAGCAGTGAGGGAGGAGAAATTCCATGACACGGAAATCTTTGGAGGGAAATCTTTTGTGCGCTGGGACGGATGGTCAAAGAACAGCGTCATACCGTGTTGGGGTGGATAAAACTCTCCGTGCTCCCGGAGTCGACTAGGCATGGTGTTTCGTGGCCGTTTATTAGCACAGTTGTCGTCGTCGTCTGGAGTGTCCGGGGCCGAGCTTGGTCCAGCGTCATAGAGGCGAGACGTGGTTGTAGTAGTTGATCGTCTGCCTCGAACCCCGTGGAGCCGTCGAGACTGGGGTCCGTTGGGGGTGAACAAGATGGCCGCCCCCGTGCATCGCACATGGCTGGGGGGTCACAAGATGGCGGCGGGAGTGGACAAAATGGCCACCCTCATGCGTCATACAGGTCTGGGGCGGTCCAAGATGGCGGCGCCCCTCCTCCCCTCGTGGTGGCCGGGACCCAAAATGGCGGCGTCTGCGGATCGCACATGGGGCGCTGGGGTTGGGGAGCGTCAGGAACGCGCGGGGCTCCCTCTTCTTTGGGGACATTGGTAGTGCCGGCGGGTCATACGTGGGGTCCGGAGGGGGGGTTGGGGAGCGTAAGCGGCGTGCAGGGCTCCCTGTTCTCCCGGGACAGCGGTGGCCGGGACCCAGAGTGGCTGCGCCTGCGGGTCGTACATGGGGCGCTGGGGGAGTTGGGGAGCGTAAACGGCGTGCAGGGCTCCCTGTTCTCCCGGGACAGCGGCGACCTCCCGGGACCGGCACACAACCGCGAAATGGCCCTTTTTCCCGCAGCTCTTACAGGTCGCTGTGCGGGCCGGGCAGCGCTGCCGGGGGTGTTTCGCCTGGCCGCAGAAATAGCAGCAGGGCTCCCCCAGTGCGACTTGGCGTTTGGACCGCACAAGCCTGTGGGGTGTCCGGGGGGGGGGGGGGGGGGGGGGCGGAGGGGGTTTGTCGCGACGGGTGCGTACGGAGCCCAATGGGCTGCCGCGCAGTCGGGGCCGTAGGCACGGGCGTTTCGCGCGGCCACGTCCAGGGAGGCTGCTAGGGCCCGTGCCTCTGAGAGTCCTCGCGACTCTTTTTCTAGAAGTCTTTGGCGGATTTGGGAGGATTGCATACCTGCCACAAAAGCGTCGCGCATTAACATGTCCGTGTGTTCGTTTGCGTTCACCGACGGGCAGCTGCAGGCTCGTCCCAAAATCAGCAGCGCGGCGTAGAATTCGTCCATCGATTCTCCGGGACTTTGCCGTCTCGTCGCGAGCTGGTAGCGAGCGTAGATTTGGTTAACTGGGCGGACATAGAGACTTTTCAGTGCTGCGAACGCCGTCTGGAAATCCTCCGCCTCTTCGATGATGGAGAAAATCTCCGTGCTTAACCTCGAGTGCAGGACCTGTAGTTTCTGGTCGTCTGTGACCCGGCCGGTGGCCGTTCTGAGGTAGGCCTCGAAACAAGTCTGCCAGTGCTTGAAGGCTGCTGCCGCGTTCACTGCGTGGGGGCTGATCCTCAGGCATTCCGGGATGATCCTGAGCTCCATAGTCCTTTAGTCACGCTTAATAAATTGTAGCGCACAAAGACTCCGAGAGACGAATAGAGTGAAGTCGATGAGGCTTTATTAAGCGTGTCTGTTCCCCCGCAGCTCGGTAGTAGACTGGCCTGCGGGGGAGGACTCCGGCTTCTTATACTCCACCTTCAGGGCGGAGCTTGAGGTCAACGGCCAACCAGGACCCGGGATCTGTCAGCCAATGACATTAGGGCTTCCAGTCCCACATGACCCCTAATACATACTACCACAGCCTCAAGTTTCCCTGTCACTAAATTTACAATGGAGCCCAGTGCCTGTGCTGGGGCTCACAGAGCCTGCGTGGAGATACATAAGGACCCACAATGCCCATTTTGGACTTCATTCATCTTGAGTTGGACACCCTCTGATGAGAATCAGCACCACTCCATTTCCATCTTCATCCATTGGCTGCTGCACCAGGGCTGAAAATCCCACACAAACAGCAGATTCCAACCTGCCCAGAATCTTGGCTGCACCAGCATGTTGAACAGACTGCAGCTTACCAAAGGCAGATTTGCAAACACCATGCCATCCAAGCCCTGTCACTACGCCTTTTTCTTAAAATAACCCTTCGACGGCTAATTCCGCATTCTGCTGGAACATTTAAAGTTTTTCCCTTCAGGCAGGCCTGAGTATTGTCCATCATTGCCTTATTAAATTAACCCCCTTTCGCAGCCCAGGAATAACCTGTCCAACCGCCCACGGACTCTACCCAATGAAATCAATCTCTTTAGGGAGTAAAACACCTATGTATTGAACCCCCATGAAAACAATACTGCACCAGACACCTCCGCCTCAAGTATTAATGTTCGGACTGGTTTTCTCATCTCCCTGTGCTAAAAGTGTTATTGCAAACCTCAAACATAACCAGTGCTTCGGAAGATCCGATTCCAGCTTCTTTGTCTTCGACCATATATTTCCCACAATTCCACAGGAAACATGATGACCTAAAAACAAAGCTCTCCAAGACTGTAAAATGGAATTCATACCAACTGAAACTCTCTGGGAGAGTGCCGCAAATTCTGAACCATATTTAAAGAGAGACTGAACCTGTGCAGGGTCAGTAACCAGACAGACACAGACTGAAGGTAATTGGCAAAAGAACCAGAGGAGGCAGTGAGGAGATTTATTTTAAGGCACACGGTGAGCTGTGATCTGGAAGGCATTGCCTGAAGGACGGTGGATACAGATGGAATTAGATAAATACCTGAAAAGCAAAAGGTTACAAGGCTGTGGGAAAAAGCAGCAGAATGGAAGGTCTATTCAATATTCCCAAAGAGCTAGCAGATACTCAAAAGGGCCGACTGGTGTCCGTCTGCTGTAACATTCCATAACGTATCTTTCCACCTTTCTCCACAGTCACTTAAATACATTTGAGTTGGCGAAAATAGTGTAATTTAATGATTGTGGCGGGCACATTATGTTCAACAAACTCCACGAACAGCATTGTGATAATCACCAGATACTCTGTTTTTGTTCAGAGGTTGATTGAGAGATAATTATTGGCCATGACACCAGAGAGAACTCCCTGTTCTTCTTCAAAGCAGTGGCCATGGAATCTTTTATCTCCACCTAAATGGGCAGGGAGCACACATCTGACAGTGCAGCACTCCCAAGGTACTGACCCTCTGACAGTGCAGCACTCCCAAGGTACAGACCCTCTGACAGTGCGGCACTCCCAAGGTACTGACCCTCAGACAGTGCAGCACTCCCTAAGTACTGACCCTCTGACAGTGCAGCACTCCCTCAGTACTGACCCTCTGACAGTGTGGCACTCCCAAGGTACTGACCCTCTGACAGTGCGGCACTCCCAAGGTACTGACCCTTTGACAGTGCAGCACTCCCTCAGTACTGACCCTCTGACAGTGCAGCACTCCCTCAGTATTGACCCTCTGACAGTGCAGCAATCCCTCAGGACTGACCTTCTGACAGTGCAGCACTCCCTCAGCACTGACCCTCTGACAGTACAGCACTCCCTCAGGACTGACTCTCTGACAGTGCAGCACTCCCTCAGTACTGATCCTCTGACAATGCAGCACTCCTTCAGTACTGACCCTCTGACAGTGCAGCTCTCCCTCAGTACTGACCCTCTGACAGTGTAGCACTCCCTCAGTACTGACCCTCTGACAGTGCAGCACTCCCTCAGTACTGACTCAGTAAGGGAGTCTAAAACTAGAGGGCATAGGTTTAAGGTGAGAGGGGAGAGATTCAGAAGGGCCCAGAGAGGCAATTTCTTCACTCAGAGGGTAGTGAGTGTCTGGAATGTGCTGCCAGAGGTAGTAGTAGAGGCGGGTACAATTGTGTCTTTTAAAAAGCATTTAGATAGTTACATGGGTAAGATGGGTATAGAGGGTTATGGGCCAAGTGCGGGCAACTGGGACTAGCTTAATGGTAAAAACTGGGCGGCATGGACTGGTTGGGCCGAAGGGCAGCACTCCCTCAGTACTGATCCTCTGACAGTGCGGCACTCCTTCAGTACTGACCCTCTGACAGTGCAGCACTCCCCCAGTACTGACCCTCTGACAGTGCGGCACTCCCTCAGTAATGACCCTCTTACAGTGCGGCACTCCCTCAGTACTGACCCTCTGACAGTGCAGCACTCCTTCAGTACTGACCCTCTGACAGTGCGGCACTCCCTCAGTACTGACTCTCTGTCAGTGCGGCACTCCCTCAGTACTGACCCTCTGACAGTGCAGCACTCCCTCAGTGCTGACCCTCTGACAGTGCGGTACTCCCCCAGTACCTACCCTCTGACAGTGCAGCACTCCCTCAGTACTGACCTCTGACAGTGCAGCACTCCCTCAGTACTGACCCTCTGACAGTGCAGCACTCCCTCAGTACTGACCCTCTGATAGTGCAGCACTCCCTCAGTACTGACCCTCTGACAGTGCAGCACTCCCTCAGGACTGACCCTCTGACAGTGCAGCACTCCCTCAGTACTGACCCTCTGACAGTGCAGCGCTCCCTCAGTACTGACCCTCTGACAGTGCAGCACTCCCTCAGTACTGACCCTCTGACAGTGCAGCACTCCCTCAGTACTGACCCTCTGACAGTGCAGCGCTCCCTCAGTACTGACCCTCTGACAGTGCGGCACTCCCTCAGTACTGACACTCTGACAGTGCAGCGCTCCCTCAGTACTGACCCTCTGACAGTGCAGCACTCCCTCAGTACTGACCCTCTGACAGTGCAGCACTCCCTCAGTACTGACCCTCTGACAGTGCAGCACTCCCTCAGTACTGACCCTCTGACAGTGCAGCGCTCCCTCAGTACTGACACTCTGACAGTGCGGCACTCCCTCAGTACTGACCCTCTGACAGTGCGGCACTCCCTCAGTACTGACCCTCTGACAGTGCGGCACTCCCTCAGTACTGACCCTCTGACAGTGCGGCACTCCCTCAGTACTGACCCTCTGACAGTGCGGCACTCCCTCAGTACTGACCCTCTGACAGTGCGGCACTCCCTCAGTACTGACCCTCTGATAGTGCAGCCCTCCCTCATTATTGACCCTCTGACAGTGCAGCGGGAGAGGCCGAAAATGAGAACCGTGCCAGGCGTCAAACAGTTTGCGATGTAACCAGCCCGCTCCCATCGGTGAAATCGGGATCTCGCCGTAGCGCGGCGAGGAACCAATTCTCACCCCTTAAACGCTATTTCCATTCAATTAACGGGAGCCACCCCATATCCACCGGCCTCCCAACATTCAGCGGCCTCCCCGGTAAGTGCTCACGCTGGCGCCGATTAGCACTCCTTTTGCAAAAAGGTGAACGTGGCGGAAGGGCCTCTGTGCGGAGCCGGGGAGGTGAGCAGCCACCTTTGCTCACAGGCAAAGAGCCTGGGGGACGCTGGGCTTACCACCCCAGTGCTCGGCGGGGGATGGGGACCTGGCTGGGGGGCAGGGGGGAAACGCTCCGCAAGGGGGGGCCGCAATGGGAGGGTGGGAGGAGTAGCTGGGGGAGAGGGCAACTACTCACAGCACCACCATGCCAACCCCTGAATCATGTATACCCGTTCCGGGGGCAACCCTTGTCCCTGCCTCTGGCTGGGCGGCTGAAGGCTGTTGCTATTTGGGAATTGGCAATCGTAGATAAGTGAGCACTTCACACAACCCAAGTGGATTCCCGTGGGCCATGTAGCATGTGGGAGTCATTGTCTAGCATCCCAATCAGGCGCCTGGACACTGTGCAGGGACACTGTGGCACGCAACACCACACATGCAGCAGCCAACATCCGAACACCCAGGACACAGCTCGAGGGACACGAACACGGTCGGAGGGTGGGTGAGTGCCATGGGGAGGGGAGAGGTGCACGGTCCTGGTGACCTTATGCGTGGGTGTCCAGGGCACAGGGTCTGGGTCTGGTGAGGGGGGCCCTCTGCTGACGGGAGTGCGTGGGCAGGGCGATCTGGGTGTGGGGGGTTATTGAATTCTATGGCCAGTCCCCCACACCCTGAGGACCTGGCTGCCCATCAGGGTAGAGGAGGACCCAGAGGGGGAGTCCCACGACGGCCCAGGGTGAACGGGCGTCGCTGGCCGTTTGGACAGATTATGGACAGCGCGTGCTGCAGGAGGCTCCGCCTCAACAAGCAGCTGGAGGACCCCAGCTCCCGGTGGCCGTCAAGATCACTGCAGCCCTGAACCTTTACGCCTTGAGATCATTCCAGGGCTCGAGTGGGGGCCTGTGCGGCATCTCGCAGACCACAGCCCTCAGGTACATCTGGCAGGTCACGGATGTCCTGTTTGCCCGGGCGGAGAACTACATCATCTTCGACCTGGACCAAGCTCAGCAAGGTGCCCGGACAGCAGGTTTCTCCGCTATCACCGGGATGCCCCAGGTCCAGGGGCTGATAGATGTCACACATGTCGCCCCACGCTCATCGGGCCATCTGGGGGTGCCCTATGTTAACAGAAAAGGGCTTTCACTCCCTCAACATCCCGCTCGTGTGCGGCTACCACATGAAGATCATGCACGCGTGTGCCCGCTGCCCGGAAGTGTGCACAACAGCAGATGCATCCTTGGGCAGTCGGTCATCGTCTGGGCCAGGATGGGCGGCTGGCTCTTGGGGGATAATAATAATAATCTTTATTGTCACAAGTAGGCTTACATTAACACGGCAATGAAGTTACTGTGAAAAGCCCCTAGTCGCCACATTCCGGTGCCTGTTCGGGTCACTGAGGGAGAATTCAGAATGTCCAAATTACCGAACAGCACGTCTTTCGGGACTTGTGGGAGGAAACCGGAGCACCCGGAGGAAACCCACGCAGACACGGGGAGAACGTGCAGACTCCGCACAGACAGTGACCCAAGCCGGGAATCAAATCTGGGACCCTGGCACTGTGAAGCAACAGTGCTAACCACTGTGCTCTAGCACTGTGTTAGTTCCTCAATGGGAAAGGAGTTTTTAATCGCTCTTTAAAGCAGTATTCTACATCATGCAAGATGTCCTCATCTGAGCTATCTCCTTTTAGACTGTGGAAAGTCCCCACAGTCAAGTTACTTAAATACTTGTGCCACAGGCATAATTGGCAAAAGTCCCATTTTGTGCGAAGGATAGAACATAGAACATAGAAAATACAGCACAGAACAGGCCCTTCGGCCCACGATGTTGTGCCGAACCTTTGTCCTAGATTAATCATAGATTATCATTGAATTTACAGTGCAGAAGGAGGCCATTCGGCCCTTTGAGTCTGCACCAGCTCTTGGAAAGAGCACCCTACCCAAACTCAACACCTTCACCCAACACCAAGGGCAATTTGGACATTAAGGGCAATTTATCATTGGCCAATTCACCTAACCTGCACATCTTTGGATTGTGGGAGGAAATCGGAGCACCCGGAGGAAACCCACGCAGACACGGGGAGGACGTGCAGACTCCGCACAGTCAGTGACCCAAGCCGGAATCGAACCTGGGACCCTGGAGCTGTGAAGCAATTGTGCTATCCACAATGCTACCGTGCTGCCCTTGAGAACAAATAAATCTACACTATATCATTTAACCGTAATCCATGTACCTATCCAATAGCTGCTTGAAGGTCCCTAATGTTTCCGACTCAACTACTTCCACAGGCAGTGCATTCCATGCCCCCACTACTCTCTGGGTAAAGAACCTACCTCTGATATCCCTCCTATATCTTCCACCTTTCACCTTAAATTTATGTCCCCTTGTAATGGTTTGTTCCACCCGGGGAAAAAGTCTCTGACTGTCTACTCTATCTATTCCCCTGATCATCTTATAAACCTCTATCAAGTCGCCCCTCATCCTTCTCCGTTCTAATGAGAAAAGGCCTAGCACCCTCAACCTTTCCTCGTAAGACCTACTCTCCATTCCAGGCAACATCCTGGTAAATCTTCTTTGCACCTTTTCCAAAGCTTCCACATCCTTCCTAAAATGAGGCGACCAGAACTGTACACAGTACTCCAAATGTGGCCTTACCAAAGTTTTGTACAGCTGCATCATCACCTCACGGCTCTTAAATTCAATCCCTCTGTTAATGAACGCGAGCACACCATAGGCCTTCTTCACAGCTCTATCCACTTGAGTGGCAACTTTCAAAGATGTATGAACATAGACCCCAAGATCTCTCTGCTCCTCCACATTGCCAAGAACTCTACCGTTAACCCTGTATTCCGCATTCATATTTGTCCTTCCAAAATGGACAACCTCACACCTTTCAGGGTTAAACTCCATCTGCCACTTCTCAGCCCAGCTCTGCATCCTATCTATGTCTCTTTGCAGCCGACAACAGCCCTCCTTACTATCCACAACTCCACCAATCTTCGTATCATCTGCAAATTTACTGACCCACCCTTCAACTCCCTCATCCAAGTCATTAATGAAAATCACAAACAGCAGAGGACCCAGAACTGATCCCTGCGGTACGCCACTGGTAACTGGGATCCAGGCTGAATATTTGCCATCCACCACCACTCTCTGACTTCTATCGGTTAGCCAGTTCGTTATCCAACTGGCCAAATTTCCCACTATCCCATGCCTCCTTACTTTCTGCATAAGCCTACCATGGGGAACTTTATCAAATGCCTTACTAAAATCCATGTACACTACATCCACTGCTTTACCTTCATCCACATGCTTGGTCACCTCCTCAAAGAATTCAATAAGATTTGTAAGGCAAGACCTACCCCTCACAAATCCGTGCTGACTATCCCTAATCAAGCAGTGTCTTTCCAGATGCTCAGAAATCCTATCCTTCAGTACCCTTTCCATTACTTTGCCTACCACCGAAGTAAGACTAACTGGCCTGTAATTCCCAGGGTTATCCCTAGTCCCTTTTTTGAACAGGGGCACGACATTCGCCACTCTCCAATCCCCTGGTACCACCCCTGTTGACAGTGAGGACGAAAAGATCATTGCCAACGGCTCTGCAATTTCATCTCTTGCTTCCCATAGAATCCTTGGATATATCCCGTCAGGCCCGGGGGACTTGTCTATCCTCAAGTTTTTCAAAATGCCCAACACATCTTCCTTCCTAACAAGTATTTCCTCGAGCTTACCAATCTGTTTCACACTGTCCTCTCCAACAATATCGCCCCTCTCATTTGTAAATACAGAAGAAAAGTACTCGTTCAAGACCTCTCCTATCTCTTCAGACTCAATACACAATCTCCCGCTACTGTCCTTGATCGGACCTACCCTCGCTCTAGTCATTCTCATATTTCTCACATATGTGTAAAAGGCCTTGGGGTTTTCCTTGATCCTACCCGCCAAAGATTGTTCATGCCCTCTCTTAGCTCTCCTAATCCCTTTCTTCAGTTCCCTCCTGGCTATCTTGTATCCCTCCAATGCCCTGTCTGAACCTTGTTTCCTCAGCCTTACATAAGTCACCTTTTTCCTCTTAACAAGACATTCAACCTCTCTTGTCAACCATGGTTCCCTCACTCGACCATCTCTTCCCTGCCTGACAGGGACATACATATCAAGGACACGTAGCACCTGTTCCTTGAACAAGTTCCACATTTCATTTGTGTCCTTCCCTGCCAGCCTATGTTCCCAACTTCTGCACTTCAATTCTTGTCTGACAACATCGTATTTACCCTTCCCCCAATTGTAAACCTTGCCCTGTTGCACGTACCTATCCCTCTCCATTACTAAAGTGAAAGTCACAGAATTGTGGTCACTATCTCCAAAATGCTCCCCCACTAACAAATCTATCACTTGCCCTGGCTCATTACCCAGTACTAAATCCAATATTGCCCCTCCTCTGGTCGGACAATCTACATACTGCGTTAGAAAAGCTTCCTGGACACACTGCACAAACACCACCCCATCCAAACTATTTGATCTAAAGAGTTTCCACTCAATATTTGGGAAGTTAAAGTCGCCCATGACTACTACCCTATGACTTCTGCACCTTTCCAAAATCTGTTTCCCAATCTGTTCCTCCACATCTCTGCTACTATTGGGGGGCCTATAGAAAACTCCTAACAAGGTGACTGCTCCTTTCCTATTTCTGACTTCAACCCATACTACCTCAGTAGGCTGATACTCCTCGAACTGCCTTTCTGCAGCTGTTATACTATCTCTAATTAATAATGCCACCCCCCCACCTCTTTTACCACCCTCCCTAATCTTATTGAAACATCTATAACCAGGGACCTCCAACAACCATTTCTGCCCCTCTTCTATCCAAGTTTCCGTGATGGCCACCACATCGTAGTCCCAAGTACCGATCCATGCCTTAAGTTCACCCACCTTATTCCTGATGCTTCTTGCGTTGAAGTATACACACTTCAACCCATCTCCGTGCCTGCAAGTACTCTCCTTTGTCAGTGTTCCCTTCCCCACTGCCTCATTACACGCTTTCGCGTCCTGAATATCGGCTACCTTAGTTGCTGGACTACAAATCCGGTTCCCATTCCCCTGCCAAATTAGTTTAAACCCTCCCGAAGAGTACTAGAAAACCTCCCTCCCAGGATATTGGTGCCCCTCTGGTTCAGATGCAACCCGTCATGCTTGTACAGGTCCCACCTTCCCCAGAATGCGCTCCAATTATCCAAATACCTGAAGCCCTCCCTCCTACACCATTCCTGCAGCCACGTGTTTAACTGCACTCTCTCCCTATTCCTAGCCTCGCTATCACGTGGCACCGGCAACAAACCAGAGATGACAACTCTGTCTGTCCTGGCTTTTAACTTCCAGCCTAACTCCCTAAACTTGTTTATTACCTCCACACCCCTTTTCCTACCTATGTCGTTGGTACCAATGTGCACCACGACTTCTGGCTGCTCACCCTCCCCCTTAAGGATCCTGAAGACACGATCCGAGACATCCCTGGCCCTGGCACCCGGGAGGCAACATACCTTCCGGGAGTCTCGCTCGCGACCACAGAATCTCCTATCTATTCCCCTAACCATTGAATCTCCTACAACTATTGCTTTACTATTCTCCCCCCTTCCCTTCTGAGCCCCAGAGCCAGACTCAGTGCCAGAGACCTGGCCGCTAGGGCCTTCCCCCGGTAGGTCATCCCCCCCAACAGCATCCAAAACGGTATACTTGTTTTGAAGGGGAACGGCCACGAGGGATCCCTGCACGTTCTGCCTGTTTGTTTTTTTCCCCCTGACTGTAACCCAGCTATTCTTGTCCTGTACCTTGGGTGTGGTTACCTCCTTGTAACTCTTCTCAATCACCCCCTCTGCCTCCCGGATGATCCGAAGTTCATCCAGCTTCAGCTCCAGTTCCCTAACACGGTCTTTGAGGAGCTGAAGTTGGGTGCACTTCCCGCAGGTATAGTCAGCGGGGACACCGGTGGTATCCCTCACCACCCACATCCTACAGGAGGAGCATGTAACTGGCCTAGCCTCCATCCCCTCTTACCTGACAGAATATAGCTGCCCTGTGGACTAACTAGATCTCCGCCCACCGACCCTGCTCCCAGTCAGCTACACTTTCTGTAAACTCCTGGCTCTCTTCGCACTCTTTGCGGAAATGTCGGAAACAAAATGAAAGGAGCGCCTTACTCCCTCCTCACCTAACTCCCTTGGTCACCAAACTCTCACTATCACACTCAAATGCACCAAATTCAGCACTCAGTGCAAACAAAGTCTGCACTGTAGGGGATCACTTTTATACTGTGAATCTAGCCTCTGAAAACCTGGCCTAATCCAATTAACTAATTAACAAGCTCCAGCTGCAAGTGCCTACAAGTAGAAGCCGGTTTAAAGCTGATTGAAAATTCACCTTCTTCTAAACCAAACAGCAACTTTTAAGTTAATTAACTAAATAAAAGAAAGACTAAACTTTAGATAAAAATGAAGCCTTATACTCCCTTGGTCACCAAACTCTCACTATCACACTCAAATGCACCAAATTCAGCACTCAGTGCAAACAAAGTCTGCACTGTAGGGGATCACTTTTATACTGTGAATCTAGCCTCTGAAAACCTGGCCTAATCCAATTAACTAATTAACAAGCTCCAGCTGCAAGTGCCTACAAGTAGAAGCCGGTTTAAAGCTGATTGAAAATTCACCTTCTTCTAAACCAAACAGCAACTTTTAAGTTAATTAACTAAATAAAAGAAAGACTAAACTTTAGATAAAAATGAAGCCTTATACTCCCTTGGTCACCAAACTCTCACTATCACACTCAAATGCACCAAATTCAGCACTCAGTGCAAACGGTGTCATAACCCCCCGAGGACCTCCCCATGGCTCGTGGAGTTCGAGCTGGCCAGCTAAGAGGGGAACTGGGTGGGCAGGGGGGGGAGGGGGAGGGGGGGGGGGGGTGCGACCACCTGACGCCCGCTATGAGCAAAGGTTGAAAGTGGGCCCAGATTAGGGCCGCTGTAGCAAATCGTCCCAGTGAGGATTGCACTGGGGGTGATGCTGCATTACGCAGGCTGTTGGAACCATATAAATAAATCCAGCTTTGTTTACGACACCTTGCTCGGAGTTCTCATGGATGGGAATTTTTTGAGGATAGAAAATTTGAATTAAAAATCACGGACTCTGCGTACAATTCTAAACCGTAGTGTGTGTTTAGTTTTTAAATTCTGATTAATTTAGATTCTGATTCTTCAACCACGTGACATTGACATTAAGACTGGATCCCTAACGGACAGAAATTCATCTATCATTTTAATTTTATACCATTCCTGAGTAAAGCCCATTAAATGAATTTAATTAAATGTACATTCCAAGTAATTGGCATCATTGAGGTATTTGTGCTGTAGAATCACATAGATTTTCCTTCCAGTGACTTAATGAATAGAAATGGTTCAATGTCAGTGATGGGACATGGTAGAACTTTCCTGGATCATATGGTAACATGTGGATCATATCTGGCAGCCTGGTAACACAGTGGTTAGCAATGGTGCTTCACAGCGCCAGGGTCCTGGGTTCGATTCCCAGCTTGGGTCACTGTCTGTGCGGAGTCTGCACGTTCTCCCCGTGTCTGCGTGAGTTTCCTCCGGGTGCTCCGGTTTCTTCCCACAAGTCCCGAAAGATGTGCTGTTAGGTGAATTGGACATTCTGAATTCTCCCTCTGTGTACCCGAACAGGCGCCGGAATGTGGTGACTCGGGGCTTTTCACAGTAACATCATTGCAGTGTTAATGTAAGCCTACTTGTGACAATAAGAAAGATTATTATTATTGATAACCGTATTTCATTTGTGTTCAATTATGTATCGTTGGAGGACATTAATTGGGGTTTCACCTAAAGACCAATTAATAAGGACTCTATCATAAGAACATAAGAACTAGGAGCAGGAGTAGGCCATCTGGCCCCTCGAGCCTGCTCCGCCATTCAATGAGATCATGGCTGATCTTTTGTGGACTCAGCTCCACTTTCCGGCCCGAACACCATAACCCTTAATCCCTTTATTCTTCAAAAAACTATCTATCTTTATCTTAAAAACATTTAATGAAGGAGCCTCTACTGCTTCACTGGGCAAGGAATTCCATAGATTCACAACCCTTTGGGTGAAGAAGTTCCTCCTAAACTCAGTCCTAAATCTACTTCCCCTTATTTTGAGGCTATGCCCCCTAGTTCTGCTTTCACCCGCCAGTGGAAACAACCTGCCCGCATCTATCCTATCGATTCCCTTCATAATCTTATATGTTTCTATAAGATCCCCCCTCATCCTTCTAAATTCCAACGAGTACAGTCCCAGTCTACTCAACCTCTCCTCGTAATCCAACCCCTTCAGCTCTGGGATTAACCTAGTGAATCTCCTCTCCACACCCTCCAGTGCTAGTACGTCCTTTCTCAAGTAAGGAGACCAAAACTGAACACAATACTCCAGGTGTGGCCTCACTAACACCTTATACAGTTGCAGCATAACCTCCCTAGTCTTAAACTCCATCCCTCTAGCAATGAAGGACAAAATTCCATTTGCCTTCTTAATCACCTGTTGCACCTGAAAACCAACTTTCTGCGACTCATGCACGAGCACACCCAGGTCTCTCTGCACAGCAGCATGTTTTCTATCCTCCAATCATTTGAAGTGAATTCTTTGTAAGAATTTGTCTTGCTGGGAAGATTGGCCACTTGCACTCTGCTTATCAGCTAAAAGATTATGCAGCATTCCATTCATCATCACTTTATTCCTTTCACAGAGTCCCATTGTTGAAAGGACTTTCAACCTGCTGTATTCCTGACCACGCTCCTCATATTTTCAAACAAGCCATTGTACTCACCCCTTACAATGTCCATGTTTAATAAGAGAGTCAGTGATAGCGAGCAGAGAGCAATAACCATTAGCCATCCACATTGTCACTTGTGAAGTTGCCAATTACAGTTTCGTAAGTGCTCACTTTACTTTGGGGTGAGCTCATTCGAGGAGGCAATAAGCAGCCCTCAGACTGGCACCAGTCACGGTTATCACGTCAGAACAAACTGGAGCTGGAGTGTTAGCTGTTCAAAGATTGAAGGGGTGGATAAAACACAAAGTGATGGGGACTCAGGCACTGCCTGAACCAAAACTTCTAATAAATGGCCAATCTACTGGCGATACAGAAGCTCTAAGATTCTTCCTGTTCTGAGATGCTGGAGTAAAACCCGGAGGCTAATGAGTGTGAAATGTCACTGATGGAGGGCCGTCCAGGTTTCCAACCCGGCCTCACAGCGATTTTACACTGGTGCGAGCAGCACCTCGGAAGGGGAGCCCACCCTTGCCCCAGCTAAAGCCCTTAAGTGGCCAATTAATGACCAGTTAAGGTGCATTTCCCACCCAGGGGCGGCCGAAAATGAAGAGAGTTAGATAGTTAGATCTCAGACGGGAAAGGAGTGGAAGCCCTCTTCTGACTGGGGGCACCCTCCTCTTAAGGCCCGGTCACCTCCCAACCTCCAACCTCCCCAGCCTGGGCTATCCCGTCTGAGACCCAGATCGCCGACCCTCCCCTTGGCGACACCCACCAGGCCTTCCCTACTCTCCCCACCCATACCCCTGACACCTAACCGTTTTCTGTGGTTCCCAGGACTGAGGTGCAGCTTGCTCCACGCCGTGCCTCTTCTGGACATTGCAACGCTATTCCTGGAGCGACTGGAGAGCTGCCGGCCAATCAGATTGGACTTCTGCCCGCATTAGGGGTGTATGTCCGGCTTTATGCCAATCAATACTCAGCCGAGCACAATATGGCAGCGGGGCTGGAGGAGATGGCGGGAATGTGCTCATCATTGAACTTGGATGACAAGGCCCGAGCAAGCACCATCCCAACAATTTAGGCCATGAAGTGAAAGTTTAATTTAATTGTTTATAGCAGAATTCCTGCGTGCCTTGCGGGTACTCTGCTGGACCTGTGACTGCCAGGCGCTATCGGCTACCCAGCACGCTGAGCTGTTGGTCAGGGACGCTTATGTCACAGGCATGAAATCAAATTACATCCGTCAGCGATTGCTAGAAGGGGGTACACGCAGCCTCCCAGAGACAGTGCAGCTCTCCAACTCGCTGGAGGTGGCCTCCCAGAACATGGAGGCGTACACCTCCGACCACGCGGCACCCTCGTGAACCTCGTGGGCGCCGCCATCATCCGACCCAGGTGCGGCGCAAGCCTGTGCTGCACAGCAGCCCGCCAACGCTGGAAGCCCGAAGTGCTACTTTTGCGTCCAGGGTAATCATCCCAGACAACGCTGCCCTGCACGGAACGCGACTTGCACCGGGTGTGGGAGGAAGGGCCACTTTGCGAAGGCCTGCCAGGCCCGATCTCCCCGTAAAGCTTCTAGGCCCAGCAACGCTGCCTGCAGCCTCCCGAGAGCCCTGCTCACCCGATCGTACGCTGGCCGGCGCTATCTCCGACCGGCCTACCCATCACCTTCCGAAGCTCGCCTCCATCACGCTCGACCAGTCCCGGCCTCATCACCTCACTAAATCTACGATGACCGTCCAGATCAACGGGCACAAGACGGCCTGCCTTTCCGACTCCGGGAGCACAGACAGCTTCATAAATCCTGATACGGTAAGGCGCTGCTCCCTCCCAATCTTACCCACGACCCAGAAAATCTCCCTGGCTTCCGGATCACATGCAGTAGAAATCCAGGGGTACTGTGTCGCGAGCCTTACTGTACAAGGCATAGAGTACACTAACTTCAAACACTACGTCCTTCCCCATCTCTGCGCTGCCCTATTACTGTGGCTCGACTTCCAGTGCCACCTCCAGAGCCTTAGTTTAAAGTTCGGTGGACCCCTGGCCCCCCTCACCGTCTGTAGCCTCGCGACCTTTAAGGTCGCCCCACCCTCGCTCTTCGCTAACCTCATCCCGGACTGTAAGCCCGTCGCTACTAGGAGCAGACGATACAGTGCCTGGGATAGGACCTTTATCAGGTCGGAGGTCCAGCGAGAGGGGATCATTGAGGCTAGTACCAGCCCCTGGAGAGCCCAAATGGTGGTCGTCAAGACTGGGGAGAAGCACCGGATGGTCATCGACTACAGTCAGACCATCAACCGGTACATGCAGCTCGATGCGTACCCTGCTTATCTGACATGGCCCATCAGATTGCGCAGTATCAAGTCTTCTCCACAGTTGACTTGAGGTCCACGTACCACTAGCTCCCTATCCGCCCGGAGGACCGCCAATACACTGCCTTCGAGGCAGATGGCTTCCTCTACCACTTCCTCAGGGTTCCCTTCGGCGTCACCAAGGGGATCTCGGTCTTCCAATGGGAAATGGACCGATGGTTGACCAGTACGGGCTGTGGGCCACGTTCCCATATCTGGATAATGTCACCATCTGCAGCCATGACCAGCAGGACCATGACGAAAACCTCCGGCACTTCCTCCTCACCGCTAGACTCCTGAACCTCACCTATAATAAGGAAAAATGTGTTCTCCGCATAACCCGCCGAGCAATCCTTGGCTACATTGTGTAAAACGGAGGCCTAGGGCCCGACCCCAGCCGCATGAGCCCCCTCCTGGAACTACCCCTCCCCCACTGCCCCAAGGCCCTGAAGAGATGCCTGGGGTTCTCCTACTATGCCCAGTGGGTCCCCAATTATGCGGACAAGGCCCGTCCACTTATTAAATCCACCATTTTTCCCCTGATGGCTGAGGCCCGTCTGGCCTTCAACCGCATCAAGACAAATTTGCCAAAGCCACGATGCACGCTGTGGACGAGTCCATTCCATTCCAGGTGGAGAGCGATGCGTCGGACCTTCGTCTGGTCGCTACCCTCAACCAGGCAGGCAGGCCCGTGGCTTTCTTCTCCCTTACCCTCCATGCCTCCGAGATTCGACACTCCTCTGTCGAAAAGGAAGCCCAGGCCATTGTGGAAGCTGTGCGACATTGGAGGCGTTACCTGGAGGCTTTCTGTTTAGTGTATTAAAGCCTCAGTTACGTTCACCACTCGCCGTGTGTTCATTGATGGCATATCATGGTTTATACTGTTTAGTGTTATCACATCTTATTTCACCGTTTCATTAGTATTTTTCTACACGCTCTAAGCTCTTCACACAGCTGATGTTGGTGATATTTTAGATGTGATATAAACTGACACTGGTGGTGAAGCTCAACGTAAAGTCTGCCAAACATTATATCAGCCTTTGCATATAATGGGCACTGGCACAAAACATGCCCACTATAAATAACAGGGAATGAAGCAATGAGGTAGGAGGTGGCAATTAGAGAGGGAAAGGGGGGGACTGGAGATGATAGTGGGACAAGAGCACAGGGGGGAAATGCTGGAGGCATAAAGGGTTGGAGGGGGCGGGGGTTGGAGGGAGTGGCGATTGGGGGGTTGAGGCTACTATTTGCGAGTATGACCTGGTTGCTCCAGGTGTCTGTCCAATTTGGGCCACGTTGGAATTTCCGGAATGAGTCGGGAGTGGGCAGCTTTGCTGATCACATTGGGGGGAAGAGTGGCACCAGCAGCTCCACTCCATCTGTTTAAAGAGGGATCATACCTAAATCCCGGAACACTGCCACATATTTTACAGCATTGTCTGTTTCTCACTAGTTACAGATACAAAAATATGCTCTTCCCGTTACCCATTATTTTCCAATTTGAATATTTTCAGCATAACATTTTCTGAAAGTATCTCAGTTAGAAAGTGGTCAATGTCCTCTGCACAGGATGCCAATTCAGACACATGCGGCCAGTGAAGGCTCACTGACCTCCCAGCTCCCAGACCGACCTCCCAGCTCCCAGACCGACCTCCCAGCTCCCAGACCGACCTCCCAGCTCCCAGGCAGACCTCCCAGCTCCCAGACCGACCTCCCAGCTCCCAGACCGACCTCCCAGCTCCCAGACCGACCTCCCAGCTCCCAGACCGACCTCCCAGCTCCCAGACCGACCTCCCAGCTCCCAGACCGACCTCCCAGCTCCCAGACCGACCTCCCAGCTCCCAGACCGACCTCCCAGCTCCCAGACTGACCTCCCAGCTCCCAGACTGACCTCCCAGCTCCCAGACTGACCTCCCAGCTCCCAGACCGACCTCCCAGCTCCCAGACCGACCTCCCAGCTCCCAGACCGACCTCCCAGCTCCCAGACCGACCTCCCAGCTCCCCCCCTCCCGCCTCGATCACCACTGCCCACTCACCTATTAATCCCCCTCCCCAGTCTATGTCAATAGAAACCCCCTCCTCGATCTCCACTGGCCCCTCCCCAGTCTGTGTCAATAGAAACCCCCCTCCTCAATCTCCACTGCCCCCTCCCCAGTCTCTGTCAATAGAAACCCCCCTCCTCGATCTCCACTGCCCCCTCCCCAGTCTCTGTCAATAGAAACCCTCCTCCTCGATCTCCACTGCCCCCTCCCCAGTCTCTGTCAATAGAAACCCCCCTCCTTGATCTCCACTGCCCCCTCCCAAGAGCCAATGTTGTTCCTCTGTTTAAGAAGGGTAGCAAGGATAATCCCGGGAACTACAGGCCGGTGAGCCTTACTTCAGTGGTAGGGAAATTACTGGAGAGAATTCTTCGAGACAGGATCTACTCCCATTTGGAAGCAAATGGACGTATTAGTGAGAGGCAGCACGGTTTTGTGAAGGGGAGGTCGTGTCTCACTAACTTGATAGAGTTTTTTGAGGAGGTCACTAAGATGATTGATGCAGGTAGGGCAGTAGATGTTGTCTATATGGACTTCAGTAAGGCCTTTGACAAGGTCCCTCATGGTAGACTATTACAAAAGGTGAAGTCACACGGGATCAGGGGTGAGCTGGCAAGGTGGATACAGAACTGGCTAGGCCAGAGAAGGCAGAGAGTAGCAATGGAGGGATGCTTTTCTAATTGGAGGGCTGTGACCAGTGGTGTTCCACAGGGATCAGTGCTGGGACCTTTGCTCTATGTAGTATATATAAATGATTTGGAGGAAAATGTAACCGGTCTGATTAGTAAGTTTGCAGACGACACAAAGGTTGGTGGAATTGCGGATAGCGATGAGGACTGTCGGAGGATACAGCAGGATTTAGATTGTCTGGAGACTTGGGCGGAGAGATGGCAGATGGAGTTTAATCCGGACAAATGTGAGGTAATGCATTTTGGAAGGTCTAATGCAGGTAGGGAATATACAGTGAATGGTAGAACCCTCAAGAGTATTGAAAGTCAAAGAGATCTAGGAGTACAGGTCCACAGGTCATTGAAAGGGGCAACACAGGTGGAGAAGGTAGTCAAGAAGGCATACGGCATGCTTGCCTTCATTGGCCGGGGCATTGAGTATAAGAATTGGCAAGTCATGTTGCAGCTGTATAGAACCTTAGTTAGGCCACACTTGGAGAATAGTGTTCAATTCTGGTCGCCACACTACCAGAAGGATGTGGAGGCTTTAGAGAGGGTGCAGAAGAGATTTACCAGAATGTTGCCTGGTATGGAGGGCATTAGCTATGAGGAGCGGTTGAATAAACTCGGTTTGTTCTCACTGGAACGAAGGAGGTTGAGGGGGGACCTGATAGAGGTATACAAAATTATGAGGGGCATAGACAGAGTGGATAGTCAGAGGCTTTTCCCCAGGGTAGAGGGGTCAATTACTAGGGGGCACAGGTTTAAGGTGAGAGGGGCAAGGTTTAGAGTAGATGTACGAGGCAAGTTTTTTACGCAGAGGGTAGTGGGTGCCTGGAACTCACTACCGGAGGAGGTAGTGGAAGCAGGGACGATAGGGACATTTAAGGGGCATCTTGACAAATATATGAATAGGATGGGAATAGAAGGATACGGACCCAGGAAGTGTAGAAGATTGTAGTTTAGTCGGGCAGCATGGTCGGCACGGGCTTGGAGGGACGAAGGGCCTGTTCCTGTGCTGTACATTTCTTTGTTCTTTGTTTTGTTCTCCCCAGTCTGTGTCAGTAGAAACCCCCCTCCTCAATCTCCACTGCCCCCTCCCCAGTCTCTGTCAATAGAAACCCCCCTCCTCGATCTCCACTGCCCCCTCCCCAGTCTGTGTCAGTAGAAACCCCCCTCCTCAATCTCCACTGCCCCCTCCCCAGTCTGTGTCAGTAGAAACCCCCCTCCTCAATCTCCACTGCCCCCTCCCCAGTCTGTGTCAATAGAAACCCCCCTCCTCGATCTCCACTGCCCCCTCCCCAGTCTCTGTCAATAGAAACCCCCCTCCTCGATCTCCACTGCCCCCTCCCCAGTCTCTGTCAATAGAAACCCCCCTCCTCAATCTCCACTGCCCCCTCCCCAGTCTCTGTCAATAGAAACCCCCCCTCCTCGATCTCCACTGTCACATCGCAATCAGCCCCCTCTCCTATCTCTGTTCCCCAATCTCTGTCAATCGATACAGTTTAAGCATAAGGAGAGTTGTGGCCCAATGTTGCTCGGGTCGGTCCATTCAGCTCAGGGACTGTTCTGGATATGTCCTCATTTCCAGGGCTGTGTGTTTTGTAATGGCTGAAACGACGAAGCTCCTCTGTACATGCACGACCCCGCTAGGAGTAAACATACGCACAAAATGGGGACAATATTCCTGACTCTCTCATCCCCACGCTCATGTCCAGTTAAGCTGTTGCAAAGCTGGAGGCTCACAGGCCTTAATCTCCAAATAATAACAGGGAAGTGATAAATGCTTTTTATCTGCTAACAATATTCAAATGGCCTATTTGTGGCCCTGATGAAAGAAGGACAAGGAGCCCTATCTAATATTTCTTCTTTTGTTAACATCTCACTGACGTGCCATTCATTCACTGGCTGAGTTTGGAATTCTGCTGTGCACAAACAGTAGACAAAGCAACAATTACTGCACCTCAAAACTAATTTATTGCCCAGACTGGACACAGGGTTGGTGTTTCCTCTGGTTGGGGCAGGGGTGGGGGTGGGAGGGGTGGCGGGGGGGCAGGGGGGTGGGGGGTCTGGATCAGGGAGTCTCAGGATACGGGGCAGCCATTAGGACTGAGATGACGAGTGATTTGTTCACTCAGAGGGTGGTGAGCCTGTGGAATTCTCTACCACAGAGGGCTGTGGAGGTCAACTTACAAAATATATTTAAGAAGTAATAGACAGGGAGGAACGTGGAGTCATCAATAGGGAATTGATACTCAACAAACTATTGGAATTGAGGGCAGGCAAGTCCCCAGGGCCTGATGGCTGGCATCCTAGGGTGTTAAAGGAAGTGGCAGCAGAGACAGTTATAATATTCCAAAATTCCCTGGACACGGGAAAGGTTCCAGTGGATTGGAAAAATGCTAACGTAACACACTTATTCAAAAAGGGAGGGAGGCAGAATGTGGGAAATTACAGAACAGTTAATTTAACACCTGTCATTGGGAAATTGTTAGAATCCATTATTAAGGAAGAAATAACAGGATATTTCGAAAGTCAAAACTCTATCCATCAGATCAGCATGGTTTTATGAATTGTAAATTGTCTTTGACTGATTTGCTAGAGCTCTTTGAAGATGTTACAAGCAAAGTGGATAGTGGGGATCCTGTAGATGTAGTGTATTTGGACTTCCAGAAGGCATTTGATAAGATGCCGCACAAAAGGTTAATACACAAGGTTGGATCACATGGGATTAGGGGTAATTAATTAGCTTGGATAGAGGACTGGCTGACAGACAGGAGACAGAGTTGGGATAAATGGGCCTTTTTCTGGATGGCAGGATGTAACTAGTGGGGGGCCACAGGGTTCGGTCCTTGGGCCCAGCTATTTACAATCTATATTAACGACTTGGATACAGGGATAGAAGTTTCTATAGCCAAATTTGCAGATGACATTAAACTAGGTGAGGTAGTAAGTTGTAATGAGGAAATAAGGAACTTACAAATGGATATTGATAGGTTAGGTGAGTGGGCCAAATTTTGGCAGATGGAACTTAACATGGATAAGTGTGAGGTCATCCATTTTGGTCAGAAAAATAGAAAGGCAACTTATTATCTACATGGAGATAAACGTCAGAGTGAGTCGGTGCAGAGGGATCTGGGTGACATTGTGCATGAATCGCAGAAGGTTAGTCTGCAGGTACAGCAGGTAATAAGGAAGGCAAATGGAAATTTAACCTTTATAGTTAAAGGGAAAAAGTATAAAGGTAAGGAAGTGTTGTTGCAACTGTACAAGACATTGGTGAGACCGCACCTGGAGTATTGTGTAGAGTGTTGGTCCCCTTATTTGAGGAGGGATGTAGTTGCATTGGAGGCAGCTCAGAGGAGGTTCACTAATCAGAGGGGCTGGATTCTCCGATTTTGGGGCCACGTCCGGAGGATCCGTGGCGTTTTACGTGGGAAAAATCGGCGGCCCCCCAGACCGATCCTCTGACCGGTGAGGGGCTAGCAGCCGCACCACGTAAAACGCACGGCCATCCCAATATAAACGCCTGGACAATGGCCGGGTCCGTGGCCGCGCATGTGCACGCCGACGACCTGCAGCGGTCGTGCCGTACAACATGGCGCCAGCTGTACGCGGACCCGACCGGCCAGATAGTGACCCCCTTGACAACCCCTCGCCACCCCTGGGCCACCCCCCTCCTCCAGTCCTACCAGCCCTTGTGCAGCCCCCCCGCACCGTACCCAGCCAGCAGCACGGTTCCCCCCCGACTGTTGGCGGCGCTGGACACAGTCCCCAGCCGCCACACCGGGTTCCCGACAGCTGAGACCACACGCCCCATGCGGGGTCGGGAACTTGGCCCATTGGGGGCGGAGCATCGGGGGAGGGCCTCCAGGTAACATCTTCGATAACGGCGTTTTGGACGGGGCGGAGCATCCAAAAACAGGCAATGCCCCCGATTCCATTGAAAAAAGGGATTCTCCGCCCGATCAGTGATTACGAAATCAACGTCGGGGGACGGAGAATCCCGCCTGATTGGTGATTACGAAATCAGTGTCAGGGAACGGAGAATCCAGCCTGATCGGTGATTACGAAATCAGCGTCGGGGAACGGAGAATCCAGCCTGATCGGTGATTACGAAATCAGCGTCGGGGAACGGAGAATCCAGCCTGATCGGTGATTACGAAATCAGCGTCGGGGAACGAAGAATCCAGCCTGATCGGTGATTACGAAATCAGCGTCGGGGAACGAAGAATCCAGCCTGATCGGTTTGTCTCATGACGACAGATTGAGCAGTTTAGGCCAAACTCTCTTGAGTTGAGACGAGTGAGAGGAGATTAAATGGAGGTATATAAGGTGATAAAAGATATGGATGAAGTAGATGTGGAGCGGATGTTTTCTCTTGAGGGGCATTCTAAAATGAGAGGTCATAATCTCAGGATGAGGCGTAGCAGATTTAAAATAGAGATGAAGAGATATTTATTTTCTCAAAGGGTCGTGAATGTGTGGAATTCATGGAGTCAAAGCCGTACAGCGCAGAACAGGCCCTTCGGCCCATCGAGTCTGCGCCAATCAAAAACAGCCACCTCACTATTGTAATCCCATTTCCCAGCACTTGCCCCATAGCCCTGTCTGCCCTGGCATCGCAAGCGCACATCTAAATACTTCTTAAAATGTTATGAGGGTCTCTGCCTCCACCCCCGTTTCAGGCAGCGAGTTCCAGACTCCCACCCACCCCCCCTGGGTCTCCTCTGCTCCAAGGAAAACAACCCCAGTCTGTCCAATCTCTCTTCATAACTAACACTCTCCATCCCAGACAACATCCTGGTAAATCTCCTCTGCCCCCTTTCCAGTGGCGATCACATCCCTCCTATAATGTGGATTCCAGAACGGCACACAATACTCTAGCTGTGGCCGAACCAACGTTTAATACATTTCCAGCATAACCTCCCTGCTCTGAAACTCTGTGCCTCGGCTAGTAAAGGCAAGTATACCATATGCCTTCTTAACCACTGTATCCACCTGCTCTGCTACTTTAAGGGACGGGTGTACATGCAGACCAAGGTCCCTCTGGTCCTCGGTGCTTCCCAGGGTCCTGCCGTTTATCCTGTATTCCCCGGCCTTGTTTGTCCTGCCCAACTGCATCACCTCACACTTATCCGGATTGAATTCCATTTGCCGCTGATCAGCCCATCTGACCAGCCCGTCTACATCCCCCTGTAATCGAAGGCTATCCTCCTCACTATTTACCACCCCACCAATTTTCATATCATCCGCGAACTTACTGATCAACCCTCCTCCATTCATATCTAAATCATTTATATAAACCACAAACAGCAAGGGTCCCAACACTGATCTCTGCGGGACCCACTGGACACAGGCTTCCTGTCAGAAAAACACCCCTCGCCCATCACCCTCTGCTTCCTGCCACTCAGCCAATTCTGGACCCAATTTGCCAAATTTCCTTGGGTCCCATGGGCTCTTACCTTCGCTAACAGTCTCCCATGTGGAACCTTATCAAAAGCCTTGCTGAAGTCCAAGTAGACTACGCCAAATACATTTCCCTCATCGACACTTCTGGTCACCTCTTTGAAAAACTCAATCAAGTTCCCTGGGGGAAGGGCAATTATGATGCCATTATACGTGACTTGGGGGGGATAAGGTGGAGAAGTAGGCTGCAAGTGTTGGGCACACTGGATAAGTGGGGCTTGTTCAAGGATCAGCTACTGCGTGTTCTTGATAAGTATGTACCGGTCAGACAGGGAGGAAGGTGTCGAGCGAGGGAACCGTGGTTTACCAAGGAAGTGGAATCTCTTGTTAAGAGGAAGAAGAAGGCCTATGTGAAGATGAAGTGTGAAGTTTCGGTTGGGGCGATGGATAGTTACAAGGTAGCGAGGAAGGATCTAAAGAGAGAGCTAAGACGAGCAAGGAGGGGACATGAGAAGTATTTGGCAGGAAGGATCAAGGAAAACCCAAAAGCTTTCTATAGGTATGTCAGGAATAAGCGAATGACTAGGGAAAGAGTAGGACCAGTCAAGGACAGGGATGGGAAATTGTGTGTGGAGTCTGAAGAGATAGGCGAGATACTAAATGAATATTTTTTGTCAGTATTCACTCAGGAAAAAGATAATGTTGTGGAGGAGAATGCTGAGCCCCAGGCTAATAGAATAGATGGCATTGAGGTACGTAGGGAAGAGGTGTTGGCAATTCTGGACAGGCTGAAAATAGATAAGTCCCCGGGACCTGATGGGATTTATCCTAGGATTCTCTGGGAGGCCAGGGAAGAGATTGCTGGACCTTTGGCTTTGATTTTTATGTCATCATTGGCTACAGGAATAGTGCCAGAGGACTGGAGGACAGCAAATGTGGTCCCTTTGTTCAAAAAGGGGAGCAGAGACAACCCCGGCAACTATAGACCGGTGAGCCTCACGTCTGTAGTGGGTAAAGTCTTGGAGGGGATTATAAGAGACAAGATTTATAATCATCTAGATAGGAATAATATGATCAGGGATAGTCAGCATGGCTTTGTGAAGGGTAGGTCATGCCTCACAAACCTTATTGAGTTCTTTGAGAAGGTGACTGAACAGGTAGACGAGGGTAGAGCAGTTGATGTGGTGTATATGGATTTCAGCAAAGCGTTTGATAAGGTTCCCCACGGTAGGCTATTGCAAAAAATACGGAGGCTGGGGATTGAGGGTGATTTAGAGATGTGGATCAGAAATTGGCTAGCTGAAAGAAGACCGAGGGTGGTGGTTGATGGGAAATGTTCAGAATGGAGTACAGTCACAAGTGGAGTACCACAAGGATCTGTTCTGGGGCCGTTGCTGTTTGTCATTTTTATCAATGACCTAGAGGAAGGCGCAGAAGGGTGGGTGAGTAAATTTGCAGACGATACTAAAGTCGGTGGTGTTGTCGATAGTGTGGAAGGATGTAGCAGGTTACAGAGGGATATAGATAAGCTGCAGAGCTGGGCTGAGAGGTGGCAAATGGAGTTTAATGTAGAGAAGTGTGAGGTGATTCACTTTGGAAGGAATAACAGGAATGCGGAATATTTGGCTAATGGTAAAGTTCTTGAAAGTGTGGATGAGCAGAGGGATCTAGGTGTCCATGTACATAGATCCCTGAAAGTTGCCACCCAGGTTGATAGGGTTGTGAAGAAGGCCTATGGAGTGTTGGCCTTTATTGGTAGAGGGATTGAGTTCCGGTGTCGGGAGGTCATGTTGCAGCTGTACAGAACTCTGGTACGGCCGCATTTGGAGTATTGCGTACAGTTCTGGTCACCGCATTATAGGAAGGACGTGGAGGCTTTGGAGCGGGTGCAGAGGAGATTTACCAGGATGTTGCCTGGTATGGAGGGAAAATCTTATGAGGAAAGGCTGATGGACTTGAGGTTGTTTTCGTTGGAGAGAAGAAGGTTAAGGGGAGACTTAATAGAGGCATACAAAATGATCAGGGGGTTGGATAGGGTGGACAGTGAGAGCCTTCTCCCGCGGATGGATATGGCTGGCACGAGGGGACATAACTTTAAACTGAGGGGTAATAGATGTAGGACAGAGGTCAGAGGTAGGTTCTTTACGCAAAGAGTAGTGAGGCCGTGGAATGCCCTACCTGCTACAGTAGTGAACTCGCCAACATTGAGGGCATTTAAAAGTTTATTGGATAAACATATGGATGATAATGGCATAGTGTAGGTTAGATGGCTTTTGTTTCGGTGCAACATCGTGGGCCGAAGGGCCTGTACTGCGCTGTATTGTTCTATGTTCTATGTTCTATGTTCTAAATTGGTCAGACAGACCTCCCCTGAACAAAACCACGCTGACTGTTCCTGGTTAATCCTGGCCTCTCCAAATGCAGATTAATTCTGACTCTCAGAATTGCTTCCAATAGTTTCCCCACCACTGAGGTTAGACTGACCGGCCTGTAGATTCCTGGTTTATATCTTCCTCCCTTCTTGAATAATGGAACCATGTTGACTATCCTCCAGTCCTCTGGCACCTCACCTGTGGCCAGAGAGGAATTGAAAATTATTGCCAGCGCCCCTGCTACTTCCTCCCTTGCCTCACACAACAACCTGGGACACATTTCATCTGGCCCTGGAGATTTATCTACTTTTAAGCCTGTCAGACCACACAGAACCTCCTCTCTGTCTGTGTTAATCTCTTTAATTTTATTACAGTCCTTCTCCTTGATTTTTGGGCCTCCTCCAATTGGCTATGGACCCGCTGCAGTGTCGCTGACATCTCTCTCAGAATCTCATGGCTGCTCCCTATCATCTGCATCAGCTCCGGGGGGCTCAGCATCTGACTGGGATCCAGCAGACCTCCGATTGCTGTCTCGCCTGGGCGTTCCTGCCTCCACCTGATGTGCATCAGCAACAGTGTGGTGCTCACCAGATTGTGCACCAGATGTCTGTCCACTACTTTCAGCCACCAAGGTGCGTGTCTCTGTGCTGGTGGAGGGTGGGATGACGGCTGTGCCACGACTATTTGAAATGAAAAATGAAAATCGCTTATTGTCACAAGTAGGCTTCAAATGAAGTTACTGTGAAAAGCCCCTAGTCGCCACATTCCGGCACTTGTTCGGGGAGGCTGGTACGGGAATCGATTGGCCTGCCTTGGTCTGCTTTCAAAACCAGCGATTTAGCCCTGTGCTATTTTGGTGGCACCACGGAGCGCTCCTCAGAGCTGTTCTCTTGGGAGGCAGGGAGGGGGGCAACCTGGATGGGCCGGGGCCAACGGCTGCAGGTCCATGCGGGAGAATGGACATGTGGTCAGTGGGGGGGATGGGTCAGTCTGTATGGCATTAACAACTCGCGTGTGACAGATCATCTGGGTGGGGCCACTGGATCCTCGCTGACCATCACTGCTCTACCTCTGGCCACCCCACCGCGTCCTTCCGGGCCCGTTCCTCATAGCGGGTGAGGACTCTAACATCCGGCACCCCACCACCCGTCTGGGCCCTCTCCTGTCGATTGAGGACCAACTTCTCCAGCGGGGGGGCAGAGTCACCCGAGGGGGTGGGGTGGTGGGGGAGGACACATGGGGTGATGAGCCGTATGGGGGAGGGAGATGGAGAGGATGGCGGGGTGGATTTGTTGGGTCTGGTGCAGCCCGGTGTAGGTCGTTGACTTTGCGACACTGTGAGCCGGGCTTCCTGGTCATGTTTCCCGAGCTGACGGCCGCTACCATTTCCTCCTAGGCGGCAGTGGCTGACCCCCCCCCCCGAGACCCTCGGGGGGACAGGGCAGCCAGTCTGGCCTCTACTGCTTCCATTCGTCTGCCCAGGTCGGCATCCCTGAATCGTGAGACAGGTCTCCTCGGTGCCACGGCTGTGAGCTGTGTGGGGTGGCGCTGCAGGGTCGGTTTCAGTGCTGCCCCCCCTGAATAGCCGGAAGCTGGCGAGCGCAGTCCCTGTGAATCACCCGCTGGGACCATCACTTGCGGCGTGAAGCCCGTGGGGCCTAGTTAAGTGGACCATTTAACGGTTTATAATGGTGACGGCTCATGGCAGTTCCTGCTCGCTGCCGCATATAGAAACATTTTGGTTAAATCGCGCCCTTTCTGTTCTGATGTTCCCTGGATTGATTTCTATTCTTAAAATTGTTGAGAGTCGGTGAATCAAATGTCAGTTTCCTCCCTGACGAACAGGATAATTAAGCCTGGAACACACGTTACCGTGAAAGAGTCACTCATTACAAAGGGCATACATTATGCTGTAGTTGATAAAATGTGGGTCAGACCCAGTCTGGGGTAACTGGGTGTAGTCCTGGGCACCTCACCTTGGGAAGGAAATCCTGGCCTCGGAGTGGGTGCAGTCCCGGAGCACCAGAACCATCCTGGGGCATGGATTGGCCTGTAATCCCTCGAGTGTAGAAGATTAAGGTGGACTAATTCAGATGTTTCAGATTTTAAAGAGGTCAATAGAAGCGAGAGAGAGAAATGATTTCCTCTGGTGTGTAACGAGGGCGGCCGGTAGGGAGTGGGGTGTGGGGTGTGGGTGTGGTGAGCTGTCCGGAACAGGTGGGGGCAGCATCCTAAAATTGGAGCCACGCTGCTCAGGGTGATGTCAGGAAGCAGTTCCTCACACAGGGGGAGAGTGGACATCTGGAATTCACCCCCCACCCCCCTCCCCCTGTGAGACGGGGGTCAGTTGGGAATGTCATTCTGGGATTGCAAAATTTTTGTTGGCCAATGGTATTGAAGGGCTTTGGAACCTGGGTGAAATGAAGATTTCAGGTGATCCATGGCCTGAATTGTGCGCCCTCTGGACGCCCGCACGCGGCGGGCTTGGCAGGGAACGCAAGACTCGTTCTCAGCCTGGAGTGAGGCCTGGAGCGCGATTCCACACTGGTTGGCCAATTAACGGCATCCAATGTGAACCGTGCCCTGTGAGAGTCTGAGCGCTGACTGGGAGGGCGGAGGGTGCGGGGGGAGTGGGAGGGCGGAGCGGGCAGGGGGAGGGGGAGGGCAGAGGGGGATGGCGGAGGGGGAGGGCGGAGAGAAAAGGGAGGGTGCGGACTGGTCTCTCCAATGTGCTCCCTCAGGGGGACAACTACCGCGGAGCTCACCCATGGAAAAATAATATCGACCAATCGGCCTACCCGCCAACCATAAAGGCAGATGGGCAATGAAAAATCCTGGATAATTGGTGTTTAATTAATTTACATAGAAACTTAGAAAATAGGAGCAGAAGGAGGCCATTCGGCCCATCAAGCCTGCTCCCCCATTCATTATGGTCACAGCTGATCATCAAGTTCAATTCCCTGATCACGCATTCCCCCCCATATCCTTTGAACCCCTTCACCCGAAGTGCTATATCTAACTGCCTCTTGTAAACATGCAATGTTTTGGCCTCAACTACTTTCTGTGGGAGTGAATTCCACAGATTCACCGCTCTCTTGGTGAAGAAATATCTCCTCACCTCAGTCCTAAAAGGTTTACCCCTTATCCTCAAACTATAACCCCTAGTCCTGGACTCCCCCACCATCGGGAACATTCTGTCTGAATCTACCCTGTCTAATCCTGTTCGAATTTTGTAAGTTTCTATGAAATCCCCTCCCAGTCTTCTAAACTCCAATGAATTTGAATTGGCTTCTTGACTGTCAGTGGTCCGACTCGCATGGTTGACCAAAGCACCGCAGGAGGTCCAATAACATCGGGGCATGAACCCAATGGCTTCTTGCGCGATTTTACGTGTTTTCGGCGTGGGCGCACACCTGAACTTGATACATAAAACTCTGGCCCACGATCTGCCTGCATGGCGGGATTGTCTCAAGGAGCTAAATGACCTTTCCCTATTCCTTAAAAATAACGTGTAGGAACCTTCTAGAAACTTGTAACAATGGTGGCAGCGTTACTAATCTTCCAGTGTACCAGCGTAACACAAAAGAGAGCTCCCAGTCTCCAACCTGAGAACTAACTTCATAACAGTCATTTCAAACACTGAGTAAATGTATACAGGTTATAAAATAAGAGCGACTGATGCAGAATTTGAATTTCTTTATTTAAATTACATTATCCAGTCAAGCTTTACATGACTATCAGACCAACATAATCAATCTCCTGCCTTATTATCACATAAGGGGACAATTATTCTCTCTTTAATGCCTCGTTTGGGTAATTTATTTGATAACAATGTTGAAGCAGCTTCCTTACATCCCACATGAATTCCCAATCGCAACATTTGTTGGGTGAAAAGACAAATGTTAATGATTTGACAGAGAGCGAGAGCTTAGTCTTTAGCTCCATGACTCATCGACAATGCAAATATTATCTGAAAATTATTAGCATGTTTTTGAAGAGCAGCACATCAGGCGGCTGAGATGCTTCCTGTTTCAATTCCCCAAACAACAGCTGGGGGAGAGGGAACTGAGACAGGGACTACGTCCTCGTTCACTGCGACATTTCAGTAAGGTAGCCTGACTGGCCACCTGCGACTCATAGAGCCATAGACCTTCTGCACAGCACAGAAAGAGGCTCTTCCGCCCATCGTGTTTGTGGAGGCCATCATATGCCCATCTGTTCTAATCTCATTTTCCAGTACTTGGCCCATAGCCTTGTACGCTATGACACTTCAAATGCTCATCTAAATGCTTCTTAAATGTTGTGAGGGTTCCCGCCTCGACCACCCTTCGAGGCAGCGGGTTCCAGACTCCCGCCACCCTCTCGGTGAAGAATTTGATTCCTCAAATCCCCTCCAAACCTTCATTCCCTTATGATAAATCTCTGCCCCCTGGTCATTGACCCCTCCGGGAAGGGGAAAGGTACCTTCCTGTCCACCCTATCTATACCCCTCATTATCTTGTGCACCTCAATCA